>NW_018127890.1:1093302-1105106 GCF_001952655.1 Monopterus albus | reverse complement strand
CCAGAACCTTGATATGCTTCTTACGGAGCCACTCCTTGGTTATCCTGGCTGTGTGCTTCGGGTCGTTGTCATGTTGGAAGACCCAGCCACGACCCATCTTCAATGCTCTGACTGAGGGAAGGAGGTTGTTGCTCAAAATCTCACAATAAATGGCCCCATTCCTCCTCTCCTTAATACAGTGCAGACAGGTGCTACTACTTTAGATTAATGAGTGGAGTAGAGGTGGACTTTTTCAAGGCACAGTAACGGGTCTTTGAGAGCCAGAATTCTTGCTGTTTCTCAGGTGTTCAAATACTTATGTTGAGCAGTTCAAGAGAAATTCTTTTAAAATCATACAATGTGATTTCCTGAAAATTTTTTTTTATTCTGTCTCTCAGAGTGGGAATGCACCTACAATGTGAATTTCAGACCCCTCCATGATTTCTAAGTGGGAGAACTTAATCGCAGGGTGTTCAAATACTTCTGTTCCTCACTGTACCTAAATAATCGAGTAATTTAATAATATGCATTTTCACACTAATAAATGTCACCGGACACTGCACAAAGGTGATATACCTAATTCTCAGGCAGAAAGACTGTGGATGTGCTTTTATACCTTTTGGTATCAGGAGGCTCTTTGGTTGTTTGCAGTTAGTTTGAATGAAACAGAAGACAAACTGTAGTTACAGCAGTAGTGCAACATGAATTTACTGGTTTATTAGGTGCCAGTTAATGAATGTGGAAAACAGTCACTTCCTCTTCTTCTGTTCCTCTTTGTTTCTCCAGGTGTGTGGTCAAGGCCTAGACACCTGATAGTAAACATTTCTGCAGTGGAGTTATACTGGGATCAGCCGTCCCAGCCTAACGGACACATCTCTCAGTACAGGCTGAACAGAGACGGCCGCACTATTTTTACCGGACACCACCGTGACCAGAATTATACCGACACTGGACTCCTGCCAAACCAGAGGTAGAGAGCAAGCACTTGCATGAGTTTACACATACACACACAATTGCAAACGTGTGCACATGTACACGGATGTAGAAGTCACACATACAGAAACACACTTCACTTGTAGCCTCATAACTAATCATCTCTTTAATTCCTAAATTTCCACATTTGAGTGCACGTGTGTGTTTGTGTGGGTTTATATCGGGGTCACCCTGCTTTAAACGCAGCTCTCCTATCATCCGGTCCACGTCTCTCTCTCAGGACTGCGCTCTGTATATGTCTGTTTGTGTCATTTAATGAGCAAATATTTGACATACCAATGACAGGCCCAAACATTACCACACACACATGCACACACATTAAAATCACAAATCAAATCTGCCTTTTGCTTACAGACAGCAGTGCAGCATAGATTTTATCTGTTTATTTTCATTTAACTTTTACTAATCCGTTTTTTCCAAGATGGATTTTCTGTTTTAATTAAAGGAGTGTAAAATCATATCCTCTCTCCTCCCCTCTCTCTCCTGTCTCCTGTCTCCTGTCTCCTCGTCCTTACTCCAGAGGCAATTTCGCTTTACCCCAAATAGAATTCTTACGATAACACCCTGCAGTGCTCCGATCTCTTCTATGTGTGTGTGAAAGAGAAAGAAAGGAAGGATGGAAGAAGACGGGACTGAATGTGTGTGTGACGTTTAATTTTCCCTAATTCCAGGTAGTCCGCCAGAAGGCATTCCCATCCCGACCCTTTGCTTCTCATCTCTTCTCTCACCTCCTATTCACTTCTCTCCTCTAACTCTCCCTCCCCTCTCATCCTTCCCATCTTACCTCATTCCCTTCTTTTCCCAATTTAGCCCTGCGTGAAGAATTACACAGGGAGCACCGGCCCCATTATCCAAGCAGACTTGTGTGTGTTTTTGCTCATGTGTGAGAGTGTGTGCCCATGTGTGCCTTTCTGCATGTGCATGTGTGTGTGCGTGAGACTGCTCAGAGTGGCCATTGATTATTTATGACAATGTTGATTAGCTGTCACTTTGCTTCGGCAGCCCAGGAAGTGTCTAAGATGACGAGAGAATTAACCTATTCCCTCAGGCTGCCCCCGCAGGACACACACAGCCACATCCACAGCCAAACAGATGCAAATGCACTACTCACTGCTTGCCTACCACACACACACACACACACACACACACACACACCATTTTACTTTTGATATCCCAAGGTGGTGTTTACATTTAAGTAAATATCTTCCAGTGATGAAGTGTTTAAATTCATTCTCCCACTGAAACCTTATGCCATGATACAATCCTCCCTCTCTGCCTCACCCTCTTCGTCTCATGGCTTCTCTCTCTTTCCGTCTCTCCTTGGCTTAGTAGGCGTCTCTGCTTGTCTGTGTATGTGAGAGTAACATAAGAGCAGTTTTAATAGCTTCTCCTTACTGTGTTCTAACCCACTGCAGAGGTGCTAATGTTTAAAACCCTCTGCGCAGGAACAATAACCCAGCACCACTGCCTGTTAATGCACATGCGCCCGAGTTTATAGCAAATTAAAGGCTTTTAATGTTAAATGGTGGCCCACTTACACAGTTAATGTAGGCTTTAGCACCAGTCAGCCACGCACTCTTAAAAGGGAAATCTATCTTATGATGTCATAGGAGAGGCAACGAGACAGGTGAGAGAGAGTGAAAAGTGGAGAGATGAAATCGGAGACAGAGGAAGAAGTGGACCTGGGGGCAGTGATTTCTTTGTGTATTTACAGAGCTTGTTTTTAGAGCCATTTAATCATAAAAATTTCTCCCATGGAGCTGTTAATGGCAAATCTGAAGCTTATAATGTACCGGAATATTACTGAATCAACAGAGGCTGTAATGCTGTAGCAGAGTTAATCTAACTAAAAAAGGATTTCTGGTTGGCATGTCACCTTTTGCACAATTGCCATGACAAATAAGGTTGAGGCAAAAAATGTATGTCACAAGTTTCATGTTCATATGAATATTTACACCTCACTCTGCAAATGACACTTGTCCCCGTGCTGATTCAGCCCTGGCAACTTATTTTTTTTCCAGCAGATTTTAAGTTGTGTCCTCATACTGCACTATATCATTCACATACAGCTTCTCCGTTTTTTCTGTTTGCCAACCACAGTCATCCTGTAGCAGAAATCTTCATCAACACTGCAAATCTGATTACTTCAAAGGTGATAACTCTGGTTCTGTCATAGAGTTCCATGTGACCACCCCATCTGTACAGCTGGACTTCTGAGCTCACCCTATCTTGGTTTTGGCCCTGCTCTTTTTATCCAGCGCATCATGCACAGTGTTGACTATTAAATTGCACAAACCATGTAGAACACCTGCGTCTGGTTGTTTAATAAGCTTTTAAACCAGCTTGATTGTTCATTGGATATCTATAAAGTGTGGTAAGGTGACCACCAAGCCATAGTGCTGTTTGCTGTTTGAAACCTCCTCCCAATATTCATACTTGACACTGTGCAGCTCAGTGGTGCCAGGTGGAGTAGTAGGTGAATATAATGTATTTCAGTTACTTGGGTTTGTGAGAGGGGGTGCATTGGATCAAAATACTCAGTTTGGTTTGGATTATGGTATTTAAGTCATGAATTGGGTCATTTTTCACATAAGAAAACCCCCCAAAAAAGCCCAAAGTTTAAAAAAAAATCTTACAATAAATGATCCAGTGCTCATTTTGAATCATCGTCACCAAGTAGAGTTTAAGCCTAAACCTAACCTGGTATTTTCTGAGCCTAAACATAATGAAACTGCATGTTTCATAGCTGTGACTGTTTCCATGATGATGAACATTTATAAAGCCGTATGTTGTTGACATGAACACACAACAGCTTTGTTTGTATCTTTTCACTGCAACTCTGCATCAAGATTTAGAGAATTGTTACTTTAAAAACTTACAGCGACAGTAAAAAAATTTTGAAAACCGTGATGGTTGAACTTTGCAATTAATCTGCGGTTCACATGGGCGAACCGGGGGCGGATGGGGGCGTCCCTATGGATCACAGGTCAACTGCGAACACTTCCACCCCTAGTATGTGAAGATGATATATGTAACATGTAATTCAAATAAACTATATTTTCAGATTGGATCATAGATGATAGCAAAGCGCTACGATATACACTGTTTATTAATACAGTATATCTATTGATAAAATTCCCTTTCTTTACCTGACATTTTACTGTACCGTCTTCACTGGTGCTGTTTTGTGTGAAACTGCCCCTTAACATATTGTTTCCTTCTCTCTGATCCCTCATTTCTTTGTGCCCCTTCGCTGTCTTTGCTGTTTTCTCCACACTCCTTTTTACCCCGCCATTCCTTCAGGTATGTGTATGAGCTGGATGCCACTACTGGGGGTGGAACCACTGTGAGTGACAAATATGTTATACAGACTCCAGTCTCGTGCCCCGCTGGGATACCACCTCCTCACAATGTGACAGTGTCAGGCCCCCACTCCATCTCTCTTGCCTGGGCCCCTCCTGGTGAGTAGTAGTCTGAACAAATGGATAGATGGATAAAGGACAGATGGACTTTGTCTCCTCTCTCCCGTAGTGTGTCCTCTCTCTCTCCCTGTACCTTTCTGCAGGTTGCCCTGGCCCTGGAGCTCTATGTCTCTGACGAGCAGTCACCAGCCTCATCAACCTGACCAGTGTTTGATAGTTTGTTGTGTCTTGTTGCTTTTCTTCTTTTGTCTCTCCTCTATCCACTCACCCCAACTGGTCGAGGCAGAAGTCCGCCCACCAAGAGCCGGGATCTGTCGGAGGTTTCTTCCATTAAAGGGAGTTTTTCCTCCCCACTGTCACCAAGTGCTGCTCAAGGGGGATTTGTTGGGTTTTTTTAAATAATAATAGTAAGGTCTAGACCTTACTTTGTAGTGTCCTCAGATGACTTTTGTTGTGATTTGGCGCTATACTAATAAAAGTTGCTGTGGCATTTTGGGTAACTGAGAATGTTCACCAGAACATTTAGCAAATAAAAGGAAATTCTGTATGAAAGATCAGTGTTTATAAGGATTTTACATCTGTTTCCAGAAGGGAAGACTACATTTGACCTTAACTTACCTTGACTTCATCCTTAACGAACATGGGTATCCTCAGGTTTATCACACTGCAGAAAGAGCTGTTCACAACCCAATGAACCAACAGCATCATTATCTTGTGATTATATTTTCTGATTGCATCAAACACAAACTAGGAGCAATTTGAGAAAATGTGGTACATGCATTATCTTATTTCACAGAGGAAAAGTGATATTCTAACAATCTATATGTTTGACACACTAAAACAGTGACTGAGCTTAGTTCTCCCCACGTGAATCACTGACCTCTCTCTCTGAATAGACAGAGAGGGGTCAGTCTGCAACAAAGGCCCTGAGTAGTTTTCCATTCACCTTCTGGCCTCTCAGGACCTGAGCACACTCACACATACATGAGCATATACTTGGGGCTGAGTTTCATGCTTATGGGGCAGTGATTGTCTGCCCTAACCCATCTATCATTGACTATTACTCTCTCATTAGGCTGATTTCCTATTTCAGAAACCGCTTATAGAAGCAGCTAGCAAAGACACTTCACCGTGTGCGTGTGTGGGTTTGCATGTCTTTTGTTTTTGCGTATTTGTGTCTGTGTATACATTTTTATACGTGTGTGTGTGTGTGTGTGTGTGTGTGTGTGTGTGTGTTTGTGTGTGTGTGTGTGTGCGTGTCATTGTAGAGGTATTTCCATAGGCAGGCCTATTCTATCGTCATTACGGGCTGATTTTAAAGGTGAGGAAATATCAGCTGGGTTCTCACGCTTGGTTAACTCCCTGAGCCCAGAGTTTGGAGTGGTTTCGACTTGTGTGTGTATCTGTGTGTGTGCCAGGCCCTCTGACACAGCGTCATTCTCTGTGTACGTACATGCATGCATGTTTGAGTCTTCACATGCATACGCTGACTGGCAAAACACTGACGTATGGCTATTAAAAAGGCATTTACTCTAGGATCACTTTTCACTTTTTTGTATCTGTCTCTATGTGCCTGTGTATAAGAAGGTAATGTGTGTTTGCATGAAGGTAAAAGTGGGCATTTATGGCCATTGTTTGTGTGAAATAGAAGATGTCAGAGCAGTTGTTAGATCTTAGAGATCACAATGATTAAATCGCTATAGCAACATACAGATCAAAGCTGTGTCTGTGTGTTTGTGCGTTAGCTCAGTGTGCTGTTATGAAAAGTTCTTTTGCTTTCTTTTACTCACCCAGAGTGAACCTACAGTTGTTTGCTAAAGTTCATGCTCCGCTCCGCTTCTGTGAGTCAGAGCAGGGATTCTAATGGCGCGCTCATACACAGTGCAGGACCGATGCGGGCCCTAGCCTGCAGCTGCAGTGTGTGAAGGGAAGAGTCTAGAAATACAGCTCATATGTGTCTAAATGGCTGAGGTTTCAGTCGTCAGATCCAAAAAAACACTTTAAACAACTGAGAAGCACTCAGGGCAGAAATTTGGTTAGTGTGCACTTTAACACAAGTGTCCAAAGGAGTCAACAGCTCCAAACGATGAAGCTCAAGTGTGTTCAGTCTAATAGCTCAGGATGTTGGAGTTAGAGGCCACTCTTAACTTTGAAATCCTGGGGTCAAACCTCAGGCACTGGACTGAATTTTGAAATCCAAAACCTAAAGCAAACACCCACTGGCTCTAACAAATATTGGCTAAGTGTGTTTTTACAGCCAGATCAGGGGGTCAGAGGGGGGCTCAGAGGTTTTGACACCATGGGTTCAGTCCTTATTAGGTGCACTGAATTTTCAGATTTGCTCAAACATTTAAATGCACAAAGAAGTACAGCTCAGATGTGTCTGACCAAATGGCTCAGCCTGAGGTTGTGGGTTGGTGAATCTTGAAGTCCAGCATCCACATGAGAGACTTGCAGACAATAAGTATTATCAGCAAATTGCATAGTGTGTTAGAGGACTGCTTGGAAGCTGTCAGGGTATGCGTATGAGGCTCAGTGAGTTTAGTCCAACGTCCAAAGTAAATACTGATAAACCCTCAGAGAGAAGCCCCCAGTGCCACTGGTAGTGGGGTTGGTTGGTTTGGACCGAGTGCAGCAGTACATTATTATTTGTAGAACTTTTCAGTGCAGAATGTTAAAAATGGTATAATGAATGTATGCATTCATGTCCCAGTCTGTGTTCACCACAGACAGTCCCACTCTGGGCTCTAGAGGTCCCCTCTTCGTTAGATAGGCTGCAAGCCCCGTATTGGCAGTTTCCAACCATCAATCCTTTATCTATACTGCTTATTCTTGAATAAGGCCGCGGGGGGCTGGAGCCAATCCCAGCTGACACTGGGCTAGAGTAAGGTTCACCCTGGACAGGTCGCCAGTCTACCACAGGACTGACATATAGACAGACAACCACACACACTCACACTCACCCCTATGGGCAATTTAGAGTCACCAATCAACCTAAGCTGCATGTCTTTGGACTGTGGGAGGAAGCCGGAGTACCCGGAGAGAACCCACACAGGCACAGGGAGAACATGCAAACTCTACACAGAAAGAACCTTCATCCTCTTGAGAGTTTTTAAAAGAAAATTACAAAAGCAGTTTTGCAGTTGTACTAAGACAGAAGACCTGAAATACATTTCCCTTGAGAATGACAAGAAATAGTGGTCCACACTATCAGCATAGTTCAACATTCCACTATTGGTAAGGAAGGATTCTGTGTGTGTAGGTGTGTGTGTGTGCGTGCATATGTGAGTTGGGGGGTGAATAATTGAAGTCTTTCATTTGTCTGGTAATCAGTTCGTTCTCAAGATATCCAGAGTTCATGAATGTTGAATAACCCATCACAATACAGTAGGCCTGAATTATGGAAAAACCTGCAGTGAGAATATTAACAAAGTCTGGGTGCGTGTGTGCATCTGTGAGGGTGGTTTTGCATGTCTACTGTTGTGTGTTATGGCTGGTTGTGGGACCACAGTGCCAGGATTGTGAAGACACCATCAGACAAAAATGGAACCAGATGTGTAGATGTAGTTGTGGGAGACCATATACTTTACAGCTGGTCAGAGTACTCGTATCCAACAAACTGTCACTACAGAAATGCACTTCAAATTGTGAAAGTCAAACCATCAGTCTTAGCCTTTAAATTTCCCACTTTACAAAATCAGTTAACAGCGGGGGGTGAGAATGCAACAGTGGTTTTTGATTTACCATCTAAGCAGAAGTATAGCTGTCAGTCTTTTTTGTAGTATAGTTCTATAGTGTGTATGTTGCTGTACTAATGTTTGTTGGTAACAATGTTGAGTAAATTATTTTCAAGTCCTATCAAATCGTAAGATATTGCAAGTTGTACTGCCTTTTCAAATTGTTTTTTTATTTTATTTAAATGATTAATACATTTTTTGCAAAGTGCTTAGTGTTATGGATATGACATGTTCTAAATAATGTTTCATATCTCACACTCCATGCTTGGTGTGTCTGTCTGGATTCAAGAAATTTTAAATTGCAGTACTTGTATTTTTGTTTCAGTTAAAAATGCACTGCAACAAATAACATAACTAATAATTACAGGTAATCATATGTCTTTCTTTGTTTCCACAGCTCAACTCAACAGCAGCCAGCTTGTAAAATACAACATCCTGATAAATCCAGGAAGTGTCAGAGCCATGACGCGTAGTGCTGGGCGAGAGCTGCAGCTCAGTGTGACTGGTCTTGAGCCATTCACCGCCTACTACATCAGAGTGCAGGCCTGTCAGACTGGTAAATGTCTTTGAGTGTGAAGGATCAGCTACTGTGTTTGTGCACTATAACACTATTAGCTTTAAGTATAGATATTAGCTTCACATACTGTTTATTTGAGGAAATGAATTCAGAGTGAAAATAGCTTAATAGTGAAACTGTGTAGCTGAGGTGTTTCAGCTATAATATTCTGATTGTAGATGTGACTTGTGCCATTAATATGAAGGAAACTAATGGAATTATGTGTGTGGACTTTTTATCACATTTGCTCCTTTACAGAGGGGTGTGGGGTGGGAGAAGGTGTTTCCGTTCAGACTTTAGAAGCAGCCCCAGAAGGTCTGCAGCCCCCCTCAGTAGAGGCAGCTGGAGCCAGTGTCCTGGAGGTCCACTGGTCACCACCCAAAAAACCTAATGGACTCATCACCTCCTACCATATACACAGGTGACAGGCAGTGGAGATCTAAGTACAACAGACAGATTTTGCAAGACATCATCATACCAAAGTAACAAAATAGTGTTTCACGGTGTCTTCTAAAATTGCCCTTTTTACTGTTCCATCAACCACAGGAGCATTTTCTGATCTGCTGACTTTATTTTTAAAATACAGTTTTGTCTATCAACTACTTGGCTGAGTTGAACATTGCTTGGATTGATTGAATGGTTTAAAGAATCCAACACTGACCATTGTGGGAGACTGTATCAGAGTCACAATTTGCATGCACAACCACCCACCATGACCTCCTTCCTAAGACTTTTTATAGTAGTCTAATAACACTGTCCTAGCAGTTATAATAATTGCACATCATGGCAGTGCCTTTCATCTTTATAGCTGCCAGTCTCAAATTTTGATGTTATACAGTATTATCCTGCAGCATTGTGCATTAGATCAAATTCCTTGTGTGTAACATACTTGGCCAATAAAAGTGATTGTTACCAAAGATTTTGTGATTGCAACAATTTTCAGGCGGAAGTGGTGTGTTACCGGATAGAAATGCAGGGCTGCCATGAGTGTATACCAAGGTGCTTTTAACTACAGAAACCGTTGAGCAGCCATTTCTGATGTCTAGAGGAGCAAAGTGTTTTTATATCATGAGAGAGAGTTTAAAAAGTGGATGATGATGTGTAGACAAGCAGAAAGACACAACTACACCATACATAAAGCTGCTGTTATGTACTCACACAAACCACGGTGGTCTGGTGTTCAGATTATCAACTCATTGTCTCATCTATCAGTATGTGCACATACTCAGTGCATACATATGATGTACACATACACTATGTATATATATAAACTTAGAAGTTTTGGTGATGCGTCTGGCAAGCCAGAATTTGCAATCTATATATGTTGTGTGTGCATGTGTATTAATACATGCTGAAGGTCATGGTCTGCTTGTTGACCAGAGTGTGTGATCTGTATGCAGGGTCAGAGCAGACTAAGCCCTTTAAGTCCTCAGGAAACACACATTAGCATAGCAGTACACACACACACACTGACACACCTGGCATGATCAGAGTCAAGCAGACAGCGACTTGGATAAAATAAGAAAATCTCTGTTTTCCTCTCTCTCTCTCTCTCTCTCTCAATCACACACACACACACACACACGCACACCTGAAACCCTGCGTAATCACAGACAGACGGGCTTACCAAGACATCAGGGTGCTTGCATCAGCCAATGACTTACACGTGATGTTTAAGACGTGATGTTAAATTTTTTATTTCAGTTCCACACAAAGTGCGTTTCTTTTCTGTACTCTGAAGTACTAAAATATATTTGCCACATAATAACATACGGTTTGTTGAAGGATATCCGAAGTGTAGCTTTTCATATGCACCGTTGAAGGATATCCGAAGTGTAGCTTTTGCATATGCTCAAATTAAACAGTATCAATTTAACTTTCAACACTGTGTATTCACTTTATTTTCAGAAAATAGACTTGCATACTTTGTTTTGGACTGTAGGGGAAAAAACCTGATGCATGACTAAACCAAGAGCTTATTTCTTATAGGCGTCCAGTAGGAACTGAGGAGGAGCTGCTGGTGTTCATCTGGTCCAGTGGGCCACTTGAATTTTTTGATGCAAGCCCCAGCCTGCGACCCTTCAGCTACTTCCAGTACAGGGTTCGAGCCCACAACTCCAAAGGCTCGATTCTGAGCCAGTGGGCTTCAGCCCAGACCTTACAGGCAGAACCACAAGATATGGCCCCTCCCACTGCCACGCCCACCGGTGAGCTTGCCGAGTCATGAATATTAGTATAGTTAAAATGTCTTGGACTGAATCACTGCAACAGGCCCATATGCTGTGCACTTTGACAGGTGCATACTCAGTCCACCTGAAGTGGATTGAACCCAGACAGCCCAACGGCTTAATTACTTATTATAGACTGGTTTACAAGAAGCAGCAACAGGACCCAACGCTCAGCTCGACGACTACCACTGCTCTCACTGTGGAGGTACCTGCACACATACACACAGTCAGTACAGTCCTCATTTATCTGTGAGGACAGTCTCATTCTTGATCACATGCTTTCTTTTCTGTTTATTTATCTGACCTCACACAGCTGCAAACATGCCTGTAAATGTACATGTATAAAATGTTGACATGATATGCAGCGTGTGTGTGTGTGCCTATTGTCATGCAATGCTTGTGAAGAAAAGTCAACTACCTGTGGTGCTGGTGCCATCAGTTGGCCAGCGAGGGGCCTGAAGACAGATACACTGTCCATGGCCAGCTATTCTCCAGGGCCCTACCCACAATTCTGTGCCTGATGATATAACATAGGGAATGACTATAAGCAAGTCCGCTCAAACCAAGCACACACACAGACATGCACACCTCCTTACACAGTCACGCGCATACTGTACATAGACACATATAGTACTGTTAACAGCAGCATCTAGTCTAAATAGAAGTTGGCAGCTCAGTATGCAGGGTAGGTTCACCCAGAGCTACAATGAAATATTCACCGACAGTGGCCAGCATCCTCTCTGCACATCGCTACACACCAGTGTGCATGTGCAGAAGTTATCCACTGTAATCTTTTTAAATAAAAAAAAAAAAACAATTTATGTATTGAGATGAATATTGATATACTCAAAAGAAATGAGCAAATGCAAAAGTTGGAAACAATAAATTT
>NW_018127890.1:1086048-1093261 GCF_001952655.1 Monopterus albus | reverse complement strand
GAAGGGACAGATGGAGAGGAGAGAAAAAGACAAGTGAAGGGGAAGATGGGGGACGAGACACAGTGATAGATCGAGGGACGAGAACGAAAGAGGAGAAGAGGTACAAGTATAGATCTATATTCTGTCCGTACGAGCAGCCTCTTCTCCCTCTGTGACCTTTGGCTTGTCACTCATAATTAATACAAGATGTAAATGGAGACCTTTCACCTTCTCATTGATATGGAGCACTCTCTGTTTGTGTGTGCATGTGTGAGTTTGTGGCTGCGAGAGAAGCTCATTGACATGGCATAGACTTATGTTGTTGGCAGTCATTTGTCACACAGTTGCCTTCACCACATGTGCTCCATTGTTTAGAATACACAAAGAAAATAAGAAACAAAGTTCCCAGTAAACCTTAAAAGAGCAGGCTATTGTAGGACTGTAACATTTGTGTCTCAGCGTTAGTTGTTAATAATGCAGAGCTGATATATTAGGCTTGAGACTTAAAAGGCAAAATAAAATTGAGGTTTAAGAGAGAGACAGCAAGCAGTCAGTTAAAAGGACGACTAATTTAGCAGACAGGGAAAAGGACATTTTGAACTCATGTTCTGTTCCAGAAGTACAAAAACCTGCTGCAATTTGTAAAACTGTTAATTCCTTAAAGTCCAAAACAACAATATCCTTGTTCCATAGTATGTCATGCAGTTCCCCCATTTGTCTAGACAGAGATTATGAACGGTTTTAAATTATAAATATTGTTTTGTTCTTTTTTTTATCAGCCTTTAATGTACACTGTTTTCCATAAGCTCAAGACAATCACAAGTTAAATATCACCTGCAAGTGTCATAAGCAGTAAGTGAGACAGGACAGGGAGCCAGAACTGGGAAAATGCTGCAGTGGTGACATGGTTGGATGTTACAGATTAGAGAAAAGAAGTTACAATGCTGTATGTTAATGTGCACGCACCGCAGTGTTGGTAAAACTGCAGCTAGTGTTTTGGATGCTTACAAGTTGTTCTTTAAAAGTGTGGGTTGACATTTAATAGTAGGGGTTAGATACTCATTAATTGTAGAATATGGATTAAGATTGTCCAATGAGACACTGCGAATGAGAGGTTTCAGAACTTTTTCTCTCAATCTTCCGTAAATTCACTTGTCTTTTTTTCCACACAATTTCTCACTTTGTGGATGTGCTGTTGTGCTTGTGCGCCCATTTAGTATGTGTACATTTGTGTGTGTATTGATCTCAGGCTAGGCTGGGAACGCTGATCTGTGCCAGCTCGGCTGATTAATGGGGTCGTCATGGCAATCGGACGGAATGAGGGTACGATGCGCAGGCGGCCTGCTGCACTAGACCCCTACGCGCCGCCTGGCACACACACACAGATTCACTCTCCATGCCTTACACCCTCCTGAAAGACATGTTAGTCATGCGCACAGCCCTGTCAGGTTGCCTTTCTTGCACTGTGGTTTCTTTGCTTCTCTTTTGGTTTGTGCTGCTCTTCTTGTCCTGATCTTCCTCTTTGTGTTTACTCTATACTGTTTTTTTCTGGTTTGCTCCCATTTAAGTAGAAGTGCAGGTCAGTTTTTTTTTTCATAGGTTGTCTTTTTCTTCACTGCATCCCCCCTCTTTGGAGAGCCCACTGGGCTGCTGTGTCCATAGCGGCGGAGATTCGAGCTGCTACCACTTACTTTACACTAACCAATTTTGACCACAAGCTTCAGTGGGTGGCAACGATCTCTTTTTTCTTCCATGTTTCACCCTTTCTTTCCTTTTCCTTACTTTTCTGCTCACATCTTTCACTACCTGCAACTCTTCCACTGTTCTCATTTCCTCCACCTCCTCCTCAGTCACTGCTGTTTTCTTCTTTCCCTCACTCCTCACTTTACGTCCTCTTTCACCATACCCTTATAGCTTAATATCCTCAGCTCCTCTCTTCCATCTGCTGGCCTCTCTCACCAGTTTTACTACCTTCTCTTGACTCTTGCACACTTTACTCTTTTTTACATCTCCTCTATCTCTTGTTTTCCCTGACTCCCATTGCACTCCTTTTTCATTTTTCCTTCCACTCTTCTCTCCTCTCTTGCATCTCTCACTGATCTCTTCTTCTCCTTTACTCTTCTGTCCTTTCCTCCCTCCCTTGGCTCTTCCAGATGTTACACTGTGGCCCTTGGGATCACTGATGAAGGGAGACTATGTGCATATATATGTGTGTGTGCATGTGTGTGTGTGTGTGTGTGCGCGCGCACACACGTTACCCTATGTGGATACATATGTCTGAATATGGTTGTGCATGTACGCCTGTGTGCATGTATAACATTTTTGTTTGTGTGTGTATGTGCAACAGTGTGTGTGTTTTTGTGTTTGCTTGCCTGTGTGCTGTATTAATACATCCCATTGATCAGAGCAGGACCCCTGACAGTCATCATCCCTGAGAACCATCTGGCCGACGCCTGACGCTCCCTCACCCAAACACAAGCTGACACCCTATTAATCTGCTACCGCCATGCATACATACGTGTGTGTGTATGTGTGTGTGTTTCTGTGTGTGTGAATGAATGTAGAAATGTGTATGTAAGAGGTTATGTGTAGAATATGTGTTAACATTATTGTCATGTCCATGTTTTTGCATAGGCTTACAATGTGTGTGAGTGTGTGTGTATGCTTTCTAAACCCAAACCATGCACACGCATACAAACGTGTACACACACCACTCTGCCATCCGCCAACAACAGCCGGCGCTGAAGGGAGCTGAAGGGTGCTTGGAAATTAAGGTTATTACACAAATTGAGCCATATGGTCTAAATATTTCAGAGCTGAAATTTACTAGGCAATAAAAATGGCCCCTACCTCGGTAATGGTGTAAATTACAGCTTAACCACCAGCGCTAATGATGTCCTTCTGTACGCCCCGTAACCAACCGTACATGAAGGACACATTGTTTAAAAAATACCCCAGGAAAAGCAAAGGAGAGAGCAGAAAAGAGGAGAGGGGACTGGGATAGAGGAGGAAGAATGAAGTGAACAATGCTAAGCAGGAAGTGAAGAAGGTGAGGAAAGGAGATAAGGGGATGAAGAGAGAGAGAGAGAGAGAGACAGAGTAATATAGAGAGTTGAGTAAGAGAGAGAGAGATAGCAGCATGTTTACAGTCTGTTAGTTTACCATTAAGTGCCATCAGAGAGTGCAGGACAGACAGGGCCAGCCGGCCAACTGTGTCTCAGAGCCGATGTGAGGTTCAGAGTGTGTGTCTGTGTGTCAACCGCACAATCAGAATGTGTGTATTTAGGCATGCGCAGTTGAGTGTGGACATATTCAGAATGTGTGGTGTGTACTGCAGGTGTGTTGAATGATCAGATAGAGTCGAACAAGTAATAGTGTTAAACACATGGTATGAATACAAATGCATTGTTTGGAACACGCAATCGTGTATGTTTATGTGCATGTATAGCCAATGCATATGTCTGTCCTGCCAGGTGCAGGTCATTATCTGAACGCTAACTCTGTGCATGCCAGACCGCATGGAAAAGGTGGAACTCCTTAAAGAAACAGTTTAATATTTGGGAAATAGACTTATTTGCTGAGCATTAATTTAGAAGCCTAATAATACAAAGCTACAGCTGTCAGCCAATTAGTTCAGCTTGGCATAGAGACTAGAAACATGGGGAAACAGCTAGCCTGGCTTTAAAAGTAAAACAATCCACATTATAAATCCTTTTGTTTAATCTGTACAGAAACCAAAGTGTAAAAATGTCACGTCCTAGTTTTACAACGGGTTATGAGCCAGACTTATTTCTTGGCCAGGTGCAGTAACTAACTTGAGTTTCTGCTGGTTGCCTGGCAGCCTCACGCTGACTCTCGGCAAGAAGCTAAAAAAGGATCCCAAAATGTCGAGCCGTTCCTTTACGATATACCTCCAGGGCAGGTCTCAGGGGGGCACAGTCAGTGATTGAACCAGTTGGTAGTTAGTGAAAGGCCCAGGCTAAGTGTCCAGTAATGTCGGAATTATGCAACCAGAACCAAAACTCAAATGAGCATCGATAGCTCATTTCAAACAGCCCAACATGTACAACATGGAGCCCCACCTCATCCTCCAGCCTGCAGACAGGCTTCTCGCTCATATAGTCAATGTATTCATTATTTTTTAAAGTTCACTGGAAATTTTGTTGTTTCTCTACAATACTTGCTTGTTTTCTCTGCAGCAGATCCCTGTATGTTGCCTAGGTGTGGCAGAGTGAGGAAGATGTTTTTCTCATTTGCTTGTTTTGTGTCTTTGCATTTAGCTTTCAGAGACAGTTTCTCATCTTTAGAAAAGCAAAATGCCTGCCACTGATTGCAGTTATATAAATGTATTTATTTTCACAACATTGTTCAGAATTTTAAATAAAGCAGCTTTACTCTGTCACTTGTTGCTTTGAACTTTCAGTTGTCCTCTTTGCATTGTTTAACCACAGAAGAGTGGGAATGGAGGATAGAGGCTGGTCAGAGGCACAGGAATGGCGAGGCTTTGCCCTTGTTCCCAGTGACACCCTTTAAGAAATGCGGGAGGCAGGAGTGGATGGAAGAGAGAGATGCAGAGCTGAGTGCACAGGGTGTGAGGAGGTTGAGAGGGGAGGAGGAGACAGGTGAAGAGAGGAACAAAGGATTAGAAGAGAGGATAAGGAGACTCGGATGCAGAGTTCATTAGGCCCTCGGCCTATCAGACCTTTTACTTAGAGGTCTCCAACTCTGATTGGAGGGCTCTCGGCAAAAACAGCCAAATAATCAGGCTGCAACACTCCCTCTTCTCTACAGGGCAATCTTTCTCTGTCTCCTCATCTTTTTCACAACTCCTCCCCCCTTAGTCCTCCCTCCATCACTACATTTCCATCTGTGTTTTCACTACTTTGGTCACAAATTACAGCTTTTATGTTACTCTCATACACCATCTTTGCACCCTACATTCCCTCCTCTTCTGTCTTCCTCTCATTCTGTCAAGTGATTTTTTTTTTAAGTCAGTTTATATTCTCCTACTTCCTCTTTCTCCCTCTCTTTTTGTGCTCTCGCTCTCTCTCATTCTCTTTCGCTCAGTAATGGCAGGTTGTGTGTTATTGTATGTCTGTCTGTGAAGAGGCTGCACCATCCAGTGCAGTGCTCTCCACTTGTCTTAATGGGGGCTGAGTGCTGCAACCACGACATGATGGTCATCACTTTAGAGGAATGCCAAGTGTGTCTGTGTGTGTGTGTGTGTGTGTGTGATGACAGAGTCCACTCAACTCCTGCTGTGTGTGTGAAAACTTGTTACTAAATCCTTGTCAAGTATTTGTTCTGGAAGCGGGCAGTACTTCTGACCATAGTGTGGAGGAGGCTTTCCTGCCCGTCTCTCTGCCTGATGGCGTCTCACAGCGTGGACATGAATGCAGCGTCTTTGCGATTATATTTGGCAGTCACTTTAATGTCCATAGATTGGTAGTGAGGGGTGTAAAGACAGCAGGTATGCCAAAGAAGACTAGTATTTGTAAGATACTGGTGTCTGTCTGTCTATATTTTGAACCCTTCATCGAGTGGAATTTTAAGACAGTCCCAATGTTGTATAATCTGCAAAATGTTAGCTATGATTTATTTTGGTTAAAAAAAAGTCCAAAATTGTCCAAAGTTAACTCCAGTTTGGCATCGATTTCAATTTTATTTTGTTCACCATCTCAACAGAAAAATGGAAATTACTTGTGCTTGTTTTTTTTATTTAATTTGTTCTACTAACCAGTCATTAATTAAAGGCTTGATAAATAACGTTTTTGTATTAAATTGTGCTGCCTGACAAAATAAAGCTCAGATAAAATTACATTCATAGACAGTGATTCATTTAAATTTCAGGAGATATCTGTGGAAGCATACTGTCCCTCACTTGCCAGAGTTTGTCCACTCGTATTTGGCCACATCACACACAAATACACACTAAATGTGCTGTTCCTGGGGTCTAGAGCCGCCAAAGCCAATCATGGCTGTCGGTGTGAAGTGGGCATGCCTGTTCCAGACGCCTGCAGTGCTGGCCGTAGACAAAACACATGCCTAATGGCACTCTGTGTGTCTGTGTGTGTGTATGTAATGCACAAACGGCTGTAACCTCTGTGTCAGGGTTTGTGTAATGCACACTGACTAGTGGGGACACCCATGCAGGGCATTTGCAAACAGACACAGGGGCAATTGTGCCAGCAGCACTGAATTAGGCAAACACACGCAGACACACAAACTTGGCTTGAGAGCTTGGCATGGGGTGCAAGAGAGCAGTGTGGGGTTCACTGGCTCACCTCAGAAACCTCCGAAAACAATTACTGGTCTCACAGGCCTGGTCAGGGCACAGCTTGTACTAATGGACTGGACTGAAGGCTTCAGTTGAATTGAGCTGAACTGAACTGAATCATGTCTTATCATAGTATATTTTACCTCACATTGAAAGAACTGAAACACATAGGAAAAAGTGAAACAGCACAGTGCTTTATTATCTCTCCAGGATGTAATATTACATAGCAGAGAGACCAGAGAAGACCTGTGGAGAAAACCCACTTGAAGGCAGACCAGTCGGAGCCCACTCACCTGTCATTAGACATGGTTCTTTCATTTATGTTCTTAGGCACTCATTTTACTTCGACTTGCACATCCATGTGTGCATGTGTGAGTGAGAGACAAAGAGAGAGAGAAAGCGTACATGTGTGTATGTCCATGTAGCCATATGCTAATATTGGTCCATCTCCCTGTCTCTGTCTCTCTGCGGGGCCCAGTGCCGGGACCGTTGTGAGATAATCAGCATAATTCTTTTGACAAATACACATGGTTATTCTTAATTAGTATCACACAATGTCCCCCCGGCCGCACCATGCCTCTCCACCTGAATATTACACACACACACAGATGTGCAGCTGCAGACACACACGCTTCCAGGGACACATGGGTACAAAACAAGATGCATGTGGGTGCGGGCTTGTTAGGATACATGCAAATGCACAAACATAAACACCAGTACTGATATATGTGCACAATGAACAAGGACCCTTTTATATTGACCCTACAGAAACACACACACTGTCCAGAAGACTCCTGCTGTAGCTGCTACACCAAAGAGAAGACAGAGTGAGGAAATAAAAGATTGAATAGATTGCTTCCTGGGCCTCAATGCTAAACTGTGTTGAACCATGTAAGATCTGAGGGCTCTTTAATGTATAAATTAGCAAGACCTCTTCCTGTCCCTTCTCTTCTTTCC
>NW_018127890.1:1063526-1086034 GCF_001952655.1 Monopterus albus | reverse complement strand
CCTTTTCTCTCTCTCTGTCTTGTTTACACTTCATTTTTCCTCCTTTACATCTGTGCAGATCTTCCTCACCCCCCAGGCCCATCGTTTCCTCTCGACTTCTTGCTCCCCCTCTGTTCTTTTGCATTTGGCATGATTAACTAGTGACTTTGATCATGCCCATACTCATGCATGCTGAATTTAGGGTGATGAGAACCTTTTCCTTTCATATTTTACATTGTAGCTGTTCACGAGGTCCTCTTGTCTTATTAGGTTGGCATTGTTTTCAAAAGGTCATAACAGAAACCAACCCTTTACCAAAAGCAGTATTTGCGGCCACAGTCCCTTACAGTTGCTGTACTGCAGCTATACATTTGCTGATGTTGCATACAAAAGTAAAAATCCTCATTATTAGAACCATTATCCTTATCCTTATAAACAGTTATTGCCTCTATATAACTCCAGCACCAACGTTTGTCCTGAAGAATGATATTTATCCAAAATAGTTGCTTAATAGCTCTGAGTGTTTAATCTTACACACATCAAGGTCAGAGGCTATTTAATATACATTAAGTACAAATGTAGTGTACATGAAGGAAGACTTACCAACACAAGTTTGGTGAATTAAGTTCCAGCTGTGTGGTCTTTCTCTTCACGGCAGATATTAGTATTAAATTGACCTTAACTCTGATATTCATCTTGGTGTTTCTATGGTATCTTTGTGTGTTTGCCTACATATTCTGTAATACATGCATTATCAGAAGCCTGAAAGTGTCTCTTTTGTGTGTGTGTGAGTATGTGTACATATTTGTGTATAGTTGTGTGGTCAAACCGGAGTTCACTAACACTGTGATGACATTTGAGCCAGTCCTCACACAATCAAGAGGCTGTTTGAGAGTTAGGTTTAGGGTAAAGGTGAAGGTTATGCATTTACCTGTGATGTTTAGGATAATGGACTAGGAAATTCATTATACAAGTGAATGTCCTCAAAACTATAGAAAAACCAGCTTGTGTGTGTGTGATATAGTGAGGAGCCCGTTAATGTGGTGTTTCAGTGATAAAGTGTTTGAATGCATTGCCATCTAGAGGCGTGTAGCAGAGTCTCCATGCTCCTATAAAAGCTGCCAGTGCCAGATGCTGCTATTGACAATGTGCATATGTTAACCGCTTTATAGGCCACATGCCTCACATATTTCACTGGCTTTTAAGGTAGAGAGATCTCTCATTCTCGCTCACTTAATCTGTCTCTCGCTTTTGCCACATCTATCTTTTTCCCCTCCCACTTTAGCTTTCTGCTTTTTTTTTTAAATGTTCACTCTATCCCTGTCTTCTCACCCCCCCACCCTACCCCTGGTTTCCCTTTTTTAATTTCTTGCTCAACTCTTACTTTTTTTTCTACCCCTCTTTTCTAGTTCTGTCCTACGTTGCCTTACTTGCATTTACTTTATTTCATCCTCTTTTTGCTTTTGGTTTTTATTTCTCCCTCCCTCCTCCCCTTTCTCCACCAGTGTCACTCTCGCTGGCTCCCTTCCTCCCTCTCTCTGCTGAGAAGTGCTGTGATTTGCAGGAGGATTTAGCTTGTGTCTAGGGGCTTATTAATCCTATTTTACTGTGGCTGAAAAACACGTTGGCTGCCAGACATTAAAACAGTGAATATAAGCATTCTGGTTGTTGCTCAGACAGTTCATCCTTGTGCCACGCTACAGTGATTTGTCAGGGTTTTCATTTGACTCAGTTTGAATTGGAGCCCTTTTGATCCTTTTCCTACTGCACTGAAGTGGGTTACCAGTTAATCTCTTTACATATGCTGGTTTAAATGAAGCATATATTCCTGATCAGACAATTGTAAAAACTGCACACTTAACACATAAAACAATAACCTATGTTGCACACTCACAGAGATATGTTAACGCACTGAGACATCACTCTCTTAGCTGCTTGAAGGCTCACAGCCATAAACAAGTAGGCAATGCCACATCCTAGAGCCTAGTCCCTGATTACCATGGCATCGCATGCCAGGGCCTCCTGAAACAACAGTGTGTCTCTTATCAGTTAGTAAATGGTGTTTCCACTGTATCACACATACGCATACAGACGTACTGCCCCTGTGTCTCCCAGGGTGTTGGGCTAGGTCCCACTGCCTACAGGTACTGGCAGACACACTGTGCCTCTGTCTGTGTTTGTGATATGAAAGGGTGCCTGTGTGACATAAACTCTCGGTCTGGAAGCTTTGAATTCACCCATAAGGGACGACCCCATGCCTTTGCCACTTCTCTGGTGTCCACTTACTTCACCAAGGCAGAGCCTGTATGTTGAAATGTTGATATCACAGATCCCAAGTCACCTTAACTTGCCTTTGTTCCTTTTCATCCCCCATTTTAATGTATAATGTGCTGATTTCATTCATTCAGGGTTTGTTTGTCTAACTACCCGCTTCCCTGTTTCCTTTTAACTGTTGTCCAGCCATTCCTTTGTCTTCCCTCCCTCCTTTCAACTATCCCTCTCTCGTCTCTGTCTCCTGCTTTCTCATACCATCATGCCTTACTCTCTCTGTTTGTCTCTCAGGGTTCAGTCCTAGAAGCAACAGTCTATGGTTTTGAACCATACAGTCAGTACAGTCTACAAGTAGAAGCTGTTAATGGGGCAGGTAGGTTTCATTATTAGATCAGGGACAGATAATATCAGCACCAGCCCCTGAACAACAACTTTGAGTCTCAGTTTTTTGTAACCCTTCAGGCAGTGTGTCCAGTCCATGGGTAGACATCAGGACCATGGAGGCGTCTCCAGCTGGCCTGACTAACTTCACAGTGCAGCAGAGAGAGCAGGGCAGGGCGTTGCTGCTGAGCTGGGATCAGCCACGGGCTCCAAACTGAGTCATCACGGTACATGCATCTCGTACAACAAAAACAACACATGTACAAAGCACTGAGCAGGTGAAGCAGGGCACGGTGCCCCACAAATAAAAAGTAGAAATAGCAGATAGATACTAGTAATGTATACACAGACACGTTTACAAAAGCCCACTCATGTTGTCAACATACAAGTTTACTCATGTCATTCATTTGCAAATTCATGGACATACTTCACATATTTCCTCATAGGCCTGCTCATCAAGTCAGTACAGTCAAGCAAATACACATTATCACATACTGTATATATGATTTTTTTTTCCCTATCATTCGTTGGCGTCTCCTTCCACCTATGTCCTCCACTGGACTGGATACTTTACTTTCTTCTTCTCTGCTTTCCCTCTCCTCCTTTCCAGATGTACAACTTGTACAGTGAGGGGAACCTGGAGTTCAGTGGGCTATCACGCAGTTTCCTCTTTCGCCGTTTGGAGCCATGGACTGTGTATACTTTGAGTCTTGAAGCTTGTACCTCAGCAGGTTGCACACAAACCCCTCCCCAGCCTATCACCACAGCAGCAGCTCCACCTGCATCCCAGCCTCCTCCCAGGCCTCTCTTCATTGGCCCAGACTATGTGTCACTTACCTGGGGCCCTCCCACCCGACCCAACGGACCAATTGAAGAGTATTTCTTACTTGGGAGAACTCTGGAGGAAGCGGGGACGGAAAGAAGTGATGAAGGGGATATTGAAAGGGGAAAGGTAGGTGACATTAAGGACACATCTAGTGACATTTTGGCCATTTGTTATTTAGCTTGATAGAAATGAGTGTTGCACCTCAGTTCTGTTCTTATGACTAATAAAAATATTATGTCAAAATGCAGCAAATTTCCCAGGGGTCAGTATATCTTATTTTTAAATGGGAGCTTTAAATGAAAACTGCTTTACTGTACATCTGTAAGCATCCACCTCTGTTTCCAACAGGTGCTTTTCAGAGAGTCATCCCCACAACAAGCTGACACCTTCTCCTTTACAGTGACTGGTCTGCATCCCTGGACTCAATACGAGTTCAGTGTCCGTAGTCACAACCCTGCCGGACACACCCGCAGCCCCTGGGTAACTGTGACAACCAGGCAGGCCCCTCCTCGTGGTCTCGCCCCTCCAACAGTGAGTCACATCCAAGGCAAGCCCAGTGAGGTGCTGGTGTCCTGGAATCCTCCTCTGGAGCCCAATGGGGTTCTTCAGTCTTATAGGATTCAGAGGAACAATGTCAGTTTCTCTTTTAGTTTTGATCCTACTGTCCTCAGTTATACCGATGAAGACCTCCTGCCATTCTCAACATATAGGTATTGCTTGCCTTTACTCATACCATTTTGTAGTCTCAAATAAACCAACATAAATGTTTTCTTGTGGAAGTTCCACATAACCAACCACAAGTAAATTTATATTTTTTAATAGATATGATTAAAGTTTTACTCTGTTGTATGCTTTTCTGCAGCTACTCAGTCATAGCCTGTACATCTGAGGGATGTATCACCAGCCCTCATACAAACATCACAACTCTTGAGGCCCCGCCTGCTACAGTAGAAGCTCCAACAGTGGGCAGCATCACATCTGATAGTATAAATGTATCCTGGAGTAAACCACTGACACAGAACGGAGAGGTTAGGGAATATGTGTTGAAACTGAACAATGAAGAGGTTTACTGTGGCAGAGACAGACATAGAGTGCTGTCAGATCTGCAGCCTCACACGTCATATCTGCTGGTTCTGTTGGCTTGTACTAGCGGTGGGTGCACTGCCAGCACAGCAACATCCACTGCCACTGATGAGGCTCCTCCCTTTGGCCTTCCTGCCCCGACTCTTAAGGTGTGTGTTTGACTTTGAGCTTAAACCTGTGAATGAATCAAAGTGAACTGGACATGTTTTGCAGTTCAGAAGCCATTTCAGCACTAATCCAGGAGAATTTCAGTTCTGCAGAAATTGGCCTCTTGCACAAATTTGTTTGAATGTCTCATCAACTCTTATCTTTTTAGATAACACTGTCTGATCTATCCGCTATACTCAAAAATGAAATGCATGGTGTGACCTGTGACCTTTCCTTTGAAGGTCACTGGCCCAGAGTCAGTGGAGATTACCTGGAGGCCACCAGAGCATCCTAATGGCATTATCACAGGATATGAACTCCGCAGAGATGGTGAAGTTATCTATGTGGGCACAGAGACCCACTACCATGACTTTACACTCCTGCCAAGTGTAAAATACCACTATGTTGTCACAGCCAACAACAGCAAAGGGACAGTGAACAGCGCCACAGCCACAACAAAGACTCACCCATCAGCTCCTTCTGGTGTCGGTCTCCCCATGCTGACACCTCTGGGACCACGGCAGGTGGGTCATTCATCTGTTCAGTCCTTATACAGTATCAGCTGAGTCATGACACAACTAATGTTGAGGTTTACCTCCTGTACCATCTTTCTAGGTGAGAGTAGAGTGGAGTGCTCCGGCCCGTCCTAATGGAGACATTGTGTGTTACACTGTGTATCAGAGAGATCCAGTCCAACTTAACATCACCAGCACTCTGTTCACTCCGGACACTAGTGCTTTCTCTGAACGACAAACCACTCTGCATGGCCTGGCTCCTTACCACAGGTCAGTCAAAGCAAAAAAAAAGATACTGTTAGACTCTATACAAATGAGTTAATAACAGAGCTAAGTTCACGTCATTTTCATTTCGATAATAGCTATTATTGAATAAAGCTTACTTTATAGTTCTACGTTTAATCTACATAGAGCCTACACCATTGGCTACATTAGTGGCCTATGCCTTTGTGAGAATTAATACTTGTGCTCAAGTCAGAGCCTTTTTGTGATGCCCGTTTGTCAAGAGTTGCCTTTTCAAACATGTAGCACACAACAGGAGATGGTCCGTGTCAGATGTGCTCTCACCTGCTGGAAATACCCCTTTTGGTTTCTGCGAAGGGAGGCACACCTGGGTAGAGTGCACAGGAGGCAGGACATAATGCGGTCTCGTAGCCAGTTTGTCATTTGGCCATAAACAACTGGGTCTCTTTCTGTCTCATGATTCTGGCACCAGCTCACAGCAATTGAAGTTCCAGAATCTCCTCATGTCTCCACTTTGATACTTTTGTTTGCATCTTCATTGTAAATGATTGTTTATCTTCATCATTCGATGTTTGTATTTTTCCAATTTCGTGCCGGTCAACACGCCCCCTAGTTCCCTGTGGACACTCCAGACTATACACTGCTGTCTTCTCACACATGTGCACTCCAGCTCATTCGGACCTTATGCGGGCTGTGTACTAGAAAACCTGCAGAGAAAAGTCCGCTCAAGGTTCACATCAGCTGACTCTCACAAACTGCTCTTCTGGGCAATGTTTAGAGAACTTCATGGCTCCAGTACATGTCTGAAAGGGGCTTTACAAAAAGACAAAATGTGCGTGTGTGTCTTCGTGTGTAAGGATGAATATGCAGCTACTGTATGTCTGTCTATACCTGTACGTCATTTGTGTTCAGTGTATCGTGATTAGATTATTACCTAAAGATTGCTCCTCGCCCTCTCTGATGACCTTCTATCCATTCAGCTCATCCTTATCTGAGCTCAGATTTACTCCCTCGCCTCTTTTGTGTGTGCACAGGTATGAGATGAGGGTGGAGGCTTGCACAGCACTGGGTTGCTCCTCTAGTGACTGGTCATCGGTGCTTACTTTAGAGGCTCCCCCTGCTGGACAGACAGCGCCACTATTAGACCTGCAGCCTGACGAACGCACAGGCCTAGAGACCTCTTTTCTGCTCACCTGGTCTCCTCCAGCTCAGCCAAATGGTAGAATCCTACATTATGAGCTGTACCGCAGACTGGAGCATACCACTCCTACCCTCAGAAGCCATGCAGCAGCACCTGTCTACAGGAATGACTCCACTACATACAGAGATGAAGGCCTCCACCCATACACTCTTTACCAGTACCAGGTATAATGCTCTGTGCTTTTAGATGCAAGTGTGTATAGAACAGCAAGGTTACAGCAAATCAATACTAACTGCTTATTCCTCTTAAAATTTAACCGATATTTATCCAGATTGGAGAAGAAATTGCTTCTTTGGTAAATGCTGAAAAACAGATTAACATTAAACTTTTTATGATAAGTAAGAATTGGAAAAATTCTAAAGCTGTAGAGCAAGGACAACAGAAATAATGGCAAATAATGCAAATGGTGTCTTCATATGCACAAACATGCTATATATTCTCGCTGACAGAAACATGTAATCCTTTTTGTCCTCTATATTGGACATGGGAACAGAGTTGTATGTTTTATTGTGATCTATGAACCTCATTTGTAGATGGAATCTGATGTGATTGACACATCAGAAGATTTAGCCTCTTTTCGCAATGAAATATTTTCCAAAAGTCCAGTCACACACACAAACACACACAGACAAGCGGACCATGCTCACGCATCAGACTAATATAGTCATCCATACACGCCAGCATGCTAAGGAGATATGCGCCCCAATACACAAACTGAGTAATCAGACAGGTGTTAAATGGGGAGTCCATATTCATGCTGTTGTGCTGTGCATTGGCAGGCAAGTTTTTTGAAAGCAACAATAACATTAGCTTTCCTGCCTGTCAGACACACGAGCTGAGGCCAGAGAACCTGTAATTGATTGAGTTTGCCTGATTGTGGTGCCGTCTTTATTTACGAGGGTCCTAATTTATGACAGGAGTAGGGAGGGAGGAAGGAGCTCAGGGAGATGACGAGCGGGCAACCGAGCCATTAATCACTGGGCCCTCAGAGCACCCACTTCCTGATTACCAGCCAGCCAATCGAATTAACTGTTAGCCCCCTTGGTAACAGAGCTTGTATTGCAAAGACCTTTTAATGGTCACCGCTACATGTCCCCTGAGGCTTTGGCTGTGGGGGATTGGGGCATGTAGACAAGAACACATGTACACAGTGGTACTATGCGTGTGTGTGTGTGTGTGTGTGTGTGTGTGTGTGTGTTTCCGAGATGGGAAAGCAAATATTGTACAATTTACAAATTTTTTTTATTTGAAGTTATTTTTTGTGCCATTTCTTGCAGTTTTCAAATACGAAGTTATATTTGCTCAGGCTCTGTTCATCTGTCAGTCTGTCCACTTCCCCACCTACCTGCCTGCTTGTCTTTCCATCAGCATGCCTGGCTTTGTTTTTATTTAGCTGTTAATCTGCTTGTGTTACTGTCGGGCTCTCACCCTTTCTTTCTCTATGTTTCAGGCGTACACAAGGACAATAAGTCAGCTCAGTTGAGCACACCACAGTGCAGAGAGAGAAATCATATTAGGCTAATTACAGTGGGTCATAAGCTCCTATTGACAGCTTTATGCTTGGTTTTAATTACTGCCCACTTTCACACAATGTAGCCCCTTCACCCTAAGTAGACGGGCCCGCCAAGTAACTTAGTCGGCCTATCAGAACACTCGAATCAAGTCCGCAGTCCAACTGTCCAATCAAAAGCCTTGAATATTGTCTGGAAGTTTCCTGAAGTAGTTTGTTGCCATGGCGTCTCGTTTGCTGCCATGACAGCTAACAGGATATATTTTTATTTTGTGTCTAATAAACCAAATCATGGTCCAGTAGGAGAGGAGAGTACAGAAGGCAGTAAAAAGTCCGCAGATGATATAAGGACAAAGAGATGAGTTCTACCTTTTAGCAGTAGATCATGGGCAAGGTGATCTGGACTGACTTTAGTTTTGAACTTTTTCTCTGCTCTGTGCATTTGGCACACACTTCTTAATCAAGCTCAAAGCTTTGCGTCATGTTGAGGCTTGAGCTGGGTTGCAACTGGGGGAAGAACATGGTTGTTGCTGGGTAGAACTGTTTTATTGCTGCAAGTTGTGATGACAGAAGCAAATCTGAAAACTTTTGAGCAACAAGTCAGGTCAGAGTACCTTTCATCTGATGCTAATGCACTTCTCCCTCAGTTTCTTTAGTAACAGCAGTAGTTTGTTGATCACAGTGTTACAATAAGACATTGGCGTAGTTACAGTAGAACTAATAACTAATTGCTGACATACACACACGTATCAAAGAAATGAAAACTCGGTCCCTTCTGTTATATGTAAGCCACATTCACATCTTGTATGTGCTTTTCATATCTCACTAATATATTTTTCATTACTTAATAAGCAACAGTTCTTATTAACATCTTTATTTAGTAAAATGAGATGGTGAGTTTTCTTTTTAACGACACAGTGCAGCCATCATTCTGATCTAAACCCAAGAAATACCGAGCAAATTTTTATTGGCAAACAAATGTATGTTTCATTTGTAATAATCTCTTCAAGTAGTCAGTTGCGCACACACACGCGCAAACAGCACGGTTCATCTCTCACAGGCGCTGACCACATGCATCTCTTTGACCTTCCTTTTGCCTAATGTACCTTCTTCATTATACTGTATAAATAAAATTTAATTGCACTGAGACTGAGGTGTCTAAGCTTAATGTTACTCTTGACATTCACATATTCTTGTGTGATTGCACTCATTTGATAAGACGTTTAAAGTTTGTTTATAGTCCGGCTACTTGCATGACTGCATGTAAGAGCACTAAATATCCGTGTAATGAAAGTTTGTACATTACAGACAATGTTATTTTGAATTTCTATATCTTAAAGTTAGAATGTCCTGACATCTTTGGAGCTCAGGACACATCCTGAGGACCTCTGCTGTACTTGCACTACAGGAGGTTACATAAACACAGTGCTTATTGGATACTGGTTTAATGGTGCACACTGTTCAGTCTGTTGGACCAGAGCAGAATTACAGCCATCCAAAGATTTTTCAAGTAGTTTTGGTGGTTGTTAGTGGTGTACACTATTATAGAGCATTACAGTAGTCAGGTCAGAGTTTTTGATGTGGTTTTAAATATACACTACAGAAAATGTGTATCAAAGTGAATGAGGTGAGGTTTGGGATACATGATGTTTATAATGTTGGAGGTGTCCTGTGTATGGCCACTGAATAAAGTCAAGAAATAGGTTAATTATAAAGTGCTCTGTGTAACTGGAAACTGAAGCAGTTTCAATATAATCTTAGTTGCAGAACTGAAACTCTCTGTGCAAGCAGGTTCATTAAGAAATTACAAATATCAATTTCTCCTGGATTCTGTTTGGTCTCCTGCTTCCTCTCTTTGCATCTCATCTACCCTTCCTCCTGTCCTCCTCCTTCCCATCCATCTCTTCATCCTCCTTTCTTCTCTCCCCTCTTTCTCAGTCCATCTGTGCTGTCACTTAGATCAATCAGTCTGATTGATCACAGTCTAATTGACTATTATTGAGGTTAATTCAACTCTTAACACACTCACATGCACACGCATACCCGCACAGAACTCACAGTCACAGGCACAAACAACAAAGCACACACACACACACACACTTTCAACACTAAAGCTCAGACCCATCCATCTGCCTTCTGCACTACTTCTGACAGACTACAGATGACTTACACATGCAAATCTCAACCCTGCCTGACCCTGGGCTGTGTACACCCTCTAATTATACCCAGCACAAGCACACAAATAAGATTTGTGTGTGTGTGTGTGTGTGTGTGTGTGTGTGTGTGTGTGTGTGTGTGTGTGTGAATAACTCCTTGATGAAGGTGAAAAGTAATTGTCATGCAGATATGTTGATGTCGGGTTGCATGGTGAAAAGGTTTTGCTCTCACTGCTGATGGTAGTTTTGATGGATGGACCAATGAATTGACTGGTATCGTTTTGGTGGTTTGGTGGATACTGGGTAATTAAGAGAAGGCTACATCATTAAGAGTTAATAAAATGCATTGATAAGCTTACTGAAACTTTGTGTCACACATGCTTTTTGTTATTTACTGTCAGTTTTATATGTAAATGATACTTCTTGATATTATTGACTAACATGGAGATTTGGACCAACAGGTGTGGGCAGTGAATTCGGCCGGCCGTTCTGGCAGTGCGTGGGCAAATGGGAGAACAGGACCTGCCCCACCTGAGGGTGTGGGCCCACCTGTTTTTCTACGCATTTCGGCAACCTCAGCAGTAGTGGCCGTCCATCCGCCAGCCCAACCCAACGGTATCGTTAGCCTTTACAGACTCTTCTCTCTGAACCACAACAACTACACACTGGTAAGCACACAACACTGTATTAAGTAATACACTTAATAATAGCTGATACTGAGTTTCTCAGCTTGATTCCTGTGCTGTCTTCCTTTCATGTCCTTTGTGCGATCACTGCATCCTCCTTGCCCTCTCCTTCCTCCCAGGCACACCCACTTCTTTCACGATACTGTGGTGATCTAAAACGTACATTTACCCCCTCACTGTCCCCTCCCTGTAGCTCTCAGAGGGCACATCCCATCAGCAGACACTCCATGGTTTACAGCCTTACACCCAGTACTGGGTAGGCATAGAGGCCTGCACCTGTTATCAGGTAATGACACTATAAAGCAGTGTAGCATCCACTATATTCTTTAGTGGCATATGCCTTACTTTGGAAACACTGTGGTTAGTTGGACTATTGCTTAGTAAAGTGAACCAGTGCAGACAAAGAGCTTAGATGGATTTATAGCTAGACTGATAAGATGACCGTAGTTTTTTTTAATTTCACCATTTTGAATAGCATTAGTGATATGCAAAGAATTTGTTTGACAGGGCAAATGTACATTTAGTCGTTATGGTCAGGATTGCCTTTTACAGTTATTATATGTAACTAAGCATCTGTTATTTCTTCTGTCATTAAAGAGCTACTCAAATACTTTAACCTAATATTTTTTGACACAAGAAAACTTTCATAATACATAATATTTAATACAACTGAAGTTACATGTCTGCCTTAATAACAGCATTTATATTCTTCTAATACTTAAGTAGCAGTATTTGTCCCACCACCAAGTGTTTAATTAAAACATAAAATAAAATCTGGACACTGTACACATATAAATACTGTGAGTATCTGAAGTTTCTGGTTTGAACATTTGTCAGTGCTGCAGCCAGGGTCCGCTGAGTGAGCTCCACACCCTGGCTGCCCCCCCAACCCAACAGCCTCCACCACCTCCTGTCTCGCTGACCTGCCGCTCTGTTCAGCTGGACTGGGACGAGCCTCTGGCACCTAATGGAGTCATTGAGAGGTGAGTAGAAAGCATGAAAAGTATGCATTATTCAGTGTGTTTGCCTTTACTGAAAACTATTTGTCTCTCTCATTCCAGTTGTGAGCTACATCTCAGATCATCTTGTCCACAGCCCCCCCAGCCAGTTCCCCTCCCTTGCACTGAAGGACCAATAGAAATCTGTTTCTCTGGCAAAAGGCGGAGCCACAACGTGACAGGTGAGTTCTTAGATATTCAAGTACAAAGAGTTTTAAAATGAATAAAGACACAAGATGTCTTGACACACTTTATAATAAAAATACTAGCATTCACTCCAAAATTAAATTTTACACTGACATATATATATTTATAGATAAAATAAAGCATAGAATAGGAAAGAGGAACAATGATAATACAAATTATAAAAGTGGAAAACCAGTAAAAATTCTCAGTAGTGAGTGATCCCAAAATAATAGATAGCACAGCAAGTCCCACAACCAGTAGTGGGCCTTTAAAGATGATTGCAAAGCTCAACAGGCTTTATAGATATAGATAAGAATAAAATAAGAGAGTTGAACTAAGATGTACTGCAAGTCAGTTAAAGTAGGACAAGATGTACGTGCATGGCATGCTATCTGTTTGTGGTTTGTGTGAATAAGCACAACTACACTGTTCAGGTCTCCAACCGTATTCCACCTATGAGCTGAGAGCTGTCTGCTTCAACAACATGGGCAGCACTGCCTCCAACTGGACTGCTGTGACCACACTCAGCGAAGGTAACAAATGTGTCCAGTACCTCAACCCTCACAGCTAACTGTAGAAATTTAAGAAAAACATCCAGTGATTCTCTTGTGCCCCTTCTCTCTCCTCTAGCCCCCCAGTATGTGTCCCCTTTCTCACTGGGCAGTAATCTGACAGTTATCTGGCTGGACTGGGCGGGGTCCTTCTCCCTCAACGGGTACCTGAAGGAGTTTAGTGTGACTGAGAGCCAGCTGAGGATCTATACTGGCTTCTACAGCTATCTCCATATACCACGCACCTCGCAGAAAAGTGAGAGCACATTCACATATATACCCACTTACAAATTTAAACAAAATAACAGGAGTGTCTATATCTATAGACATAAGATATAGCAGGTTTAATTAGATAAATACATACCTGACAGGCAGTATGCTGTTGAATGTAGAAGTGCAAGAATAAATTAATTAATAAGAGAATTTCTTCACGTTTTGCAAAGTGTACACTACAACTCTAGAAGTGATTAGAGTTGGTGTCCAAAGGTCACAGTGACATGACATCGGCCCAGTTCCTGTGAATTTAACTGGTTGGCGGAGGCATACACCTGCAAAGTAGGAATTCTAGCTTAAAGCTGAGTCCACAAATGTTCTTTAATGCCTACAAATGTATTTAATTGGCTGTCAGGTTGATGGTTAGGAGGATCCAGGCTTTTGATTTAGGTGAGTGGATTATTTGAGAGAACTGAGTCGCCCTGACAGACTGAGCTGTAGTTGTGAGCTGTTGATAGGACAAGTATCAAGAAGTGGGTATAAAGAAGAGTTTTCCTTCAGATTAGAACCACATTAGGACTTTTCTTTATTCATTTCCAAAGTAAGTTTGTTCCTGTGTATGAATGCATCTCATCTTGTCTGATTTTCGTTTGGATATTTGAGCGTCCTGATTGAGCCTGACTCAGGGTCAACTTGACCCTGATTTTTAGCTTAAAATGTTTTCATTTTCTCTCTCTATGTTCTTTTAGCTCTGTCATTTCAGGTGACATGTACGACAGACAGTGGCAGTGCAACTACTCCCACCATCAGATACAGCCCTGCCACAGGCCTTGGTACCACACACACACACACACACACACACACACACACACACACACACACACACACACACACACACACACACACACACACACACACACACACACACACACACACACACACACACACACACACATACTGCTAGAATCGATCCAAATTTAGCATCAAGCCTGAATCTGAAAGTCCACATTGATTCAGGAATCTGTTTTTGTCTCACATTCTAAATTTAGAAAAGCTATATTGGCATTATATTTTCATAACATGTTGCGATATACATACAGTACAGTACACAAATTAAGATGCATGAAATGAAACTTAAGTTTAACTAGGGACTATCTCCCTGTCCTTCTGCAGGTCCTTCTGAGCCTGAAGACAGTGGTGAACAGGGCGTCAGCATGTCAGCAACTCCAGTTTACTCTGAGCTGTGGTTCATCCTGCTGTTTGCACTGCTTGGCCTGTTTCTACTAGCCATACTGTTGGGCCTGGTGCTCCAAAGGTTTTCTAATGCAGCACGCAGCATTGTGTATAGAACAGAATAGAAATGGCTTCCTCTTGTGCTCTGCATTTGTTGATATAAAAATGAGCAAATGCATAACCTGGACAAGAACAAAATGAATTTTTTTTATACCTTCCAGAGCACTGAGGAAGAATCTATCAGCCAGAGAGCGCCCTCCGCTGGTCATGCTTCAGAAGAGCAGGAAGGCTGGGAGAGATGCATACATGGTGAGAGGAGCAGAGAAACCAATGTTTAGCCAGGTTTACAAAGGGGTAAAAGCAGGAGAAAAGAGGAGGGAAGGAAAAGTAAAACAGGAAGCAAAGCTGTCTTATGACTAATCAGTTTCAGATGCTGGTTTGAAATAGGCTGCCTCACTGGTATTTAGTTGGTTTGATGTGCACTTGACATGCAGCATTCAGCAGACGTGTGCACCCATATGTAAGTGTGTTTTAGCCCTGAAGCCGTGATGTGGTGAGGGAGACGTCTGAAGGTACGTTGTGTGTATTCATGCATACAGACATTTTATTTTAATTGCAACACAAGAAAACACATTTACAAGACAAAGGACATAACATAGAAAATGAGACAACAGACATTAACAAAAGAGACAAAGGGGTTATTAAATTTAGTTTGTGTGTGTGAAAGTGTGTAGTGTGGGTGCATCCAACTCTATGCAGACTGATTTTTAGTACATATAAAAAAAAAATTTAACCAAATAACTAAATAAATGAAAAACATGCTAAATCAATTTGTAGAATATTTTGAATCATGTTGTTTAAATCCATGTTTGCTCGGTGACTCATCTGTAAAATCATTGCTCTATAGTGTTACTAGTGGTTAATCCATGCATTACTAACAACAAACTAACAAAAACACTGCTGCTCAGACTAAATGATCCACTTTTACCCACTGGCTGATTATTGGGTTTGTCTCTGTCAGTGTGTTTCTTGTCCTTTCTTCTCCGACTCCCCTCCTGCCTGTACTACTTTCTCCACCCTTTCCCTCTCTTACTTTCTCTCTCTGTTTTTGTCCCTCAGACACCCTGTCCTGAGTTGTGCTCTAAACATCCCTCCAGCTCTGTGCTCCTCTCTGATCGCCCCACAGTAAGAATATTTTATGCATTTTCACTGTCAAAACCCTTAATATATATTTTATTGTTCCCCTGCAGTTTGACACTGTAGCAGACTGTGTTGAGATCAGCAACGTTATACTTAAAAGCTACACTGTGTACGCTGAGGTATGGGCTTGTGAATGCGTGTGGGTGTCTTTCCACGCATGTCCATTTTGTCTGTGTATGCATGCTTTGCATTTATGTGTGTGCATACCTCACACTTATCAAGACCTTCCAGAATGAAAGGCACTGTTTTGAGTATATGACAGTTTTTCTTAGCTTTCATTGGTTTCTTTCATTTCACTGCCATATGAAAATCAAGTTGTACTCGGGTGTCAATAGTGTTAGTATTCTGTAACAGGTGTTTGATTCTTAACGTGCAGTGCATTGACATAATGGGTTCAAACATGTAAAACCCTGCTATGGTCCTTTACATCTAACAAAATGTATTTCTCAGGGTCTGGCAGACACAAAGATACTCAGCAGCAGCTCAAGGTTCATCCCCACATCTGTGCCGCGGGTTCCCAGCCAAATAGACCTCAGTCAGGCCTACTCCCAGCATTCCTTGCACCGCAGTGTCAGTCAGCTGATTGACAGGAAGTCACTGATGAAGGAAGAAGGAAGCTGGGACAACCCACTGGGGCATGATTCTGGATTGGTGAGGATGGAAATATGTTTACTTCCTATGTTTAAATTATAATTGCAGTAGAGACAGACCACTTTGCTTTATAATAACTAGCCCCATTAGGAATACCAGTGTAGCTTTTATTAGAAAACCAGGTACAGTAGTTATGTAGGAAGATGTGGTGATGTGTGGGACACAGTATCACAGAACCACAGACCTAAATATAAGGTCCTGCTTTTTTATTACCTGATCTTTGCAGACTGACTTCCAGCTTTATCTTCCTGACATGCTTCCAGAAGATAAAGCTGGAAGAGATACTGGATGGGTCTGAACTCCCAGCCTGGACTGTACATTTTGTTCTCCAGACACTCTAGGCACCATGGTACACATGGCAGAATGTTTTTGGCAAGAGATAATACAAACCATCTCTACTCTGACAAAAGTAAACTTCCTGCTGGACCCACTTCATCTCCTCAATGACCTTTCTGAACTTTTGCTTCCCAAGCCAACTCTTAAAGCATGGCTAGCCACTCTGTCAGCAGCCAAAAGACTTGTTGCTCAATCCTGGATTCTTTCACACAACTTGATAGCATAGTCACGTTTTAACGAGTTGTTGGAGATTCTGTATTAGGAACTTTCAGCTGCTAGGATAAATTCATCTTCTCCTGTAACAGTTGAGTTCTGCATGGACATTATAAGCTGAGTAAAAGACTTAGCATTGCAATTCCATCGACCCTCTTGACCGAGCTTTTTTTGTTTTAAATATTTTACCTCTGATTTGTCAATCCACGCATAGGGAGGGGTGGGAAGGGGAGTTCAAATACGGGCATGTCTTTTGTTTCTTGAGCTCATGTAATATGTTTAATTTGTTCAAAAGTGAAATATTGACTTACAAAAAAAATCTTCCTGACATGCTTCAAGTTCCAGGCATCAAAAAGAGACCAATGACAGTAATGTAAAGAACAAATGGAGAGCAACACAAGTGACAGCAACTGTGTCAAAACAATCATCATGAATCTGATATAAAGGTAACACGGGTCTCTGATCAAAGTATCCAAACTATTCAATATTTCATTAGTTTGGCACAGCACACAAGATATACAGTGCCTTGTAAAAGTATTCATACCCCTTGAATATTTCAACATTTTGTCACATTACAACCACAAACTTAAATGTATTTTATTGGGATTTTATGCGATAGACCAACACAAAGTATCACATAATTGTGAAATGGAATGAAAGTGATACGTAGTGTTCATGATTTTTTACAAATAAAAATCTGAAAAGTGTGGTGTGCATATGTATTCAGCCCCCTTGAGTCAATACTTTGTTGAAGCACCTTTCGCTACAATTACAGCTGCAAGTCTTTTGGGGTATGTCTCTACCAGCTTTCCACATCTGGAGACTGCAATTTTTGCCCATTCTTCTTTGCAAAGTAGCTCCAGTTCAGTCAGATTGGATGGAGAGCGTCAGTGAACAGCAGTTTTCAAGTCTTGCCACAGATTCTCAATGGGATTTAGGTCTGGACTTTGACTGGGCCATTCTAACACATGAATATGCTTTGATCTAAACCATTTCATTGTAGCTCTGGCTGTATGTTTAGGGTTGTTGTCCTGCTGGAAGGTGAACCTCCGCCCCAGTCCCAAGTCTTTTCCAGCTTCTAACAGGTTTTCTTCCAGGATTGCCCTGTATTTAGCTCCATCCATCTTTCCATCAACTCTGACCAGCTTCCCTGTCCCTGCTGAAGAAAAGCATCCCCACAGCATGATGCTGCCACCACCATGTTTCACGGTGGGGATGGTGTGTTCAGGTTGATGTGCAGTGTTAGGTTTCCGCCACACATAGTGTTTTGCATATAGACCAAAAAGTTCAATTTTGGTCTCATCTGACCAGAGCACCTTCTTCCACATGTTTGCTGTGTCCCCTATATGGCTTGTGGCAAACTGCAAACAGGACTTCGTATTGCTTTCTTTCAACAATGGCTTTCTTCTTGCCACTCTTCCATAAAGCCAGATTTGTGAAGTACACGACTAATAGTTGTCCTGTGGACAGATTGCCCGACCTGAGCTGTGGATCTCTGCAGCTCCTCCAGAGTTACCATGGGCCTCTTGGTTACTTCTCTGATTAATGCTCTCCTTGTCCGGCCCGTCGGTTTAGGTGGACGGCCATGTCTTGGTAGGTTTGCAGTTGTGCCATATGCTTTCCATTTTCGGATGAAGGATTGAACAGTGCTCCGTGAGATGTTCAAAGCTTGGGATATGTTTTTATAACCTAATCTTGCTTTAAACTTCTCCACAGCTTTATTCCTGATCTGTCTTGTGTGTTCCTTATCCTTCATGATGTTTGTTCACTAATGTTCTCTAACAAACCTCTGAGGCCTTCACAGAACAGCTGTATTTATACTGAGATTGAAGTACACACAGGTGGACTCTATTTACTAATTAGGTGGCTTCTGAAGGCAGTTGGTTGCATTGGATTTTATTTAAGGATATGAAAGTAAAGGGGGCTTAATACATATGCCCGCCACACTTTTCAGTTTTTTATTTGTAAAAAATCTTGAACACCACGTATCATTTTCCTTCCATTTCACAATTATGTGATACTTTGTGTTGGTCTATCGCATAAAATCCCAATAAAATACATTTAAGTTTGTGGTTGTAATGTGACAAAATGTGGAAATATTCAAGGGGTATGAATGCTTTTACAAGGCACTGTAGAATTTTGTCATTTGGTCTCAAGTTGATTGTGTATAATCTCACTAGAACAAAGCATCTGAAGTGAACTGTGCATAAAACAGATATGTGAAAAAGCTCTATTGGTGTAACATTTGCTCTCCATCACTGAGCTCACAGTATGTGACAACTCCAGATGTACCTGTAACAGGGAGAACTTCTGTGCTTTCTTTCAGTGTGTGGAGGAAGAGGAGTTTGTGGATGCCATGAAGGCCCTAGGTTCTGCAAGAAAGGAGCACACTATGTTCACTGACACTCATCTCTAAGGCAAGATCCCCACATCCAGATATCACAGTCATAGTTCAGACCTACAGTAGTTTTAAACCGAGACATTCATACACGCTATGTGGTGTTAGCTCAGGACAGACACATCTTCTAACAGGACCGGGACATATGGAAAATGATTTAGATGGTTTACAGTGCTTGAAATATGATTTAGGAAGTCATGGAAAATACTGTAATGCTATTAACAATAATGTTTTAATAATTTTCAGATCTAAACTCTTAAAAGAAAACCAGACCCAACGACCTGAGGGTTGTTTTACTGCAGCATTCGTCTTCAGCTACACAGAAACAGCTGTTGTCTTATTTGATTCCACTGTGTGTGACCCCTCGGACCCAACAGCTTTAAGCAGAGGCAGGAATCCGTGAGTTCAAAATAAAATCAGTCCGTCACATCTGAAACCATGTTCGGATTAGAACCAGTACTTAAATGATCCACAGCTCACTGAATGTTCTACATATGATTCATTGTCTTGCCAGCTGTTAGTAGTTTAGTTACTTGCTATAGCAGGTTTAAAGCTCACCATGAAGAATCAAACTCTGTCTAGAAATCAGTTAATGTCAACAGTTTCAGCTTCACTGTCTTAACAGCAGCAACAGATGTGTATTTGCAGCAAGTCAAATAACCTTGATGTTAGCTTAATGACCAACATGCCAACTGTTCTTTTATGTGTGAAATGTGGCTGAGAATCATGGATGTGTTGTCTCGTTGTTGTGATTATGTGATGTAACTTGGAAGCCCAATCAGTTGTGCACATTTAGTTTACATTTCAGATTAGAAGGAACTGGAGATAAGGAAATGTAGAACTGTAGTGAAGCTAAAAGTCTGTGGTTAGCTGTGGGTGGAATCCAGAGTCAGTGTCTGTAGCCTAGAGTCGTTTTTTTGTTATAAAATCTTTTCTTTTTACACTACCAGTATTATTTATTATTGTTGTATGAAAGTCTTATTTATAGATGATTCATTGATCAATGTTTGTGTTTTACTGGGAAATTATAAATCCTGACAAATGGTCAAGAGAAAACTGTCTTCTGCTTGTGTTCTTGCATTTTCTGGATGTGAAATTACACAAATGGTTCTCAGCCTGGCTGTGACCCAGGTATAAATTCCTCTATTGGCTGTAGACGTTGTTGCCTATTTCCTGTTGCTTCCCACTAATCTAGTTCTCCATTTAGTTACTAGGTAGATTACCTATCTAGTTACTCGTACATCTACCTAGTACCTAAGTACTGTGTCTGTGATCTCGTATATCCTGGCTTAGTGTTTATACTAATGAAACATTTACTTTACATGTATTTAGGACAGCATTCCTGTGGAACACACAACTCTGAGATTTAAAAAAGAGCCAGACAACATGTAGCAGTTTAATCTTGTTTAACTCCATCATGAACAGAGGAGAAGTCGCATTCGAAAGCAGCATCTCAAAATAAAGACACACAAATGTACCAGTTCTGTGAACTTATATCAATGCATGGAGACAAAAAGTGTTACAGCAACAAAAGACCAAAATTCCACTAGTGGCATGTGAATATTTGTTCCATGATGAGGTTAATGTTGTGCCTCAGTTTAAATAATTTACTGTAAACTTGTAGAAGTGTAATGCTAAAGAGTTTACTCATACAGTTGAGTGATTTGTGTGTACACGTGTACAGGTGTGAGGATCACAGTTGGAGACACGACTGACATATTTAGCTTAATGGACTGTCATAAACTTCAAAAGTCTACTGTAACACATTCCTAAAGGCGGTTTAACGCATGGTTGAACACTTGTAGATGTTGCCAAATGAAGCCTCTATCTCAGTGTGTTCCTTAGAAAAACTCAGACTAGCTGGAGATTGAATGCCATTAGCTGCACAGAGACTGTTACCACACATAGAGGGGCTTCTGTCTCCATCACAACTATGCAACAGTAATTTAGTTTTGCTCCTGTGTCTCTTAAGGAGACATCAAGGCAAGTTTGAAACTAACAAACTGGCAGTAACGACTGTGTCCTCGCTCAAGGACGCCAGTCTGTCAAGGGCACTTCTGAAACATTCACGGCCACATTCACAGCTATTGTCAGCCAGGGAGGGAGAGAGAGGTTGTGAAAAGCGAGCTGGTGGCGTGATTGTTAGGGACAGTATGGCCCTGAGCTACACACACACACGGCCGGGATTTTATTAAACTCATAAATCACATTGACGACAGACGGCGTCTCAGAGAGGGGACTGTCTGAACGAGAAGGTTAGTGAAATGAAAATGCACCAAACTGTGCACAAATTGTGCACTCTTTGACAAGTTATCACCACAAACCATGTGCCAACAACTCAGCAATGACTGGCAGCACTGCTTTCAGCCATTTATTTTTTTGCTTTAACAACTACATAATCATTAGCATTGAATATTGATGATTTGTCGAATTCATCAAGTGTTTGTGCCATCCCAGACATGTGATTTTTAAACTTCAATACATCTTATCCCAAATCAAGTCTTCAGTTCCTCTTAATCTTCTGTTGATCAGATTTGCCTAAGAATCTGGAGTGAACTTAATGGTCGGAGAACGTCATGTTGTTCAGAATAATGTGCAGATCACATGTATTTAAAAATCTCAGGTCCTGATACTGATCTGAACATTATAATTGATCAGTACTGTAGACAACTGTGAATAAGAACATAACGCAGCATCTGTAAATATACACAATGTAAAACAATGATGTACAGGGCAGTTTAAACAAACCGATATGCGTTTCTGTTAGCTCACTAGCATCTGGCTGTAATATAATGTAAACATAACTAGAGACGAACTGAGGGACAACTGACAGTTATGTGCTGAAATATATGTTAAACTTTGTTTTTTTTATATAAAATAAACACTAGCAATTTACTTTAAGATTAGTCTTAATAGTAGCAGCGCAAATGCAGTTAGGTCCAATAGCACGATAATATGAATGTATGCATTAACAATACAATGAACAACAGTGTAAGTATCACACCACCATCACACACATCCATATTAGTATTTTGTTTTCAATATGCATGTCTACTTTCCACACAGTTAATTAGTGTACACAAATGTACATTTTTGTACAAGTGGGGACCACGTGGTCAGTTATAGTTTGATACTAAAACGATAAGTAGTGTGCTAAAAACTACTTAAGAGGTAAGAGAGCTGCTGGATTTCGGGATAGTCTTTCTAGATCAAATTTTTTCTGTCACACTACTTTTTATAGTGTTGTACCCACAGTTATAACAAAGTACCGCAGCTCCTCTGCATATCCCAAACAAACAGCAAGTGGAAACCTCCAGGGGTTTGGCTCATACAGTGAAGATGCAGTTTTAAAGCTCCCAAAATTATTTTGTTAATAAAGGTTGCTATCATTATACTGTCCGCTGTCCAATTCTTTTAAGCCTATTACTTACTATACAATCAAAGTGTGCTGTTTTTTGCTTACTACAGAGCATACAATTTATCTTTACAAGGACAAGCTGCAGATTATAAAGTTCCCCAGGTGTTGGGGAA
>NW_018127890.1:1057042-1063511 GCF_001952655.1 Monopterus albus | reverse complement strand
AGTCAACCTCAGGATTATTTAAAATTTACAATACATACTGATCTTGTAATATCTGTATCTGACCGCTCATACAGTCATAAAATCTTTTGTAAGACAATGCTAGCCAAAGCTCAGGTGCACAGGTCCGCTGTGTGGCTCCACACTTGGCTCTGCTCACTCACAAGCCTTTGGTCAGAATCCATTTAAAACGCACAAACAGGCTGATAATTGTCAACTAAGTTAAATAAGGCACTGAAACAGTCAACCAAAACAGGACACATTTAAAACTTGTTTCAAAGGGAATAAAGTGATGTAGTGTAGGTCCTTGTATCAAGCTGAGTGTAGTTACATTGTAATCGTGGAAAAAAAAAAATCTAATATTAACAATAATAATGATTAGTGTGATCCTACACAGGCACTGCCATGAGAAAGGGTATATCTTCTGTCTCTGTTCTGACAATGAGGAGAAAGTCCTGTGTTCACCACAAAGCATTTTGTTCCTAGGGCACCCTGGACAGGTTGCCAGTCTATCACAGGGCTCATGTGGAAGCCACAGTGCTGATGTAGCTGTTGTGTATCATAACTCCAGTGTTGCATAGTTCTCATTGAGCTATCGAACGACAAACCTAGAAAAATCTGACTGCTTTCTGGCCTTGCAAAATGAATTACTGCTTTCTGACTATTGGCTTTTAGTATCACTGTGTTAACAAAATTAGCTGTTGTGTCTCTGGCTGCAGTAAAGTACAAACATCCTGGGATTCAAGTAGCTGCCAAAATTTTGGCCAGGGTAACATGTTTAAGGCAAGATTAAGTAAAACGTCACTGGACAACAGATTGCACATGCTGGGTTCAGTCTTCACAGGGGTCTGATCCTTTTGACAAATCTATTTGGAACTAGTGTTGAACAGGTCAGTCAATTCATCTTTTGGTTAATCACCAAAAACACTTTAAATATGTATCATAGTTCATTATGTTTTGAAGGTATTTAAAAGTAAATTACCTAAGATTTTGGCCAACAAACACCAAAAGCCAACAGTGAAGGAAGGAGCTCTAGTTACACCCAGCAGTCATAAGTTAGTTCTTAAAAGATCAAAAACAAACATTTCTGCTGCTCTGGTGGAGATGTGCTGCCACCGCCACAATATTGTGACCACTTACTCATATCAGATTTCGTAGTTAAAAGTACGTTTTGTTTGAGTTCCGCAGGCTGAAAGGCTTGTAGTTAAGGTTTTTCAGCCTTGGGAGCAAAGTGAGTGAAAGACCTGTGCAGAGACATGCACTCATTGTGTGTGCAGTCCCAAAAGAAAAAGAAACCAGTGCTTTACCCATTTATATCCTGAACCATACTTGTATAAAAAGGGTGGAGTGGAAGTGGAAGGCTGCAGTTTTACTGTTGTATTCATCCCTCGTCTCCACAGTAATAATTCCTACGTGCACCTGCAGGATGCCCTCAATGACATGATTCCTCTAATTAGGACCTAAAGACGATGGCGGTGGGCATACTGCACTTTCACAGGCTGCTGTCCTGATTGGATGACTCGGAGGTGAGCTTCCTCTGCCGCGGTGATGTGGAGGAGGCCAGTTTGGTTGGGGAGGGGGAGGCATTTGAGGAAGAGTCGCTGCCACCACCTTCAGAGCTGGAGGGCAGAGAGGAGAGGTAAGGAACTGGGGGAGCCCGTTTCCTCCCTAGAAAACCTCCTTCTAGCACTCCCCTCTTCTTCACACCTCCCTCTGCCTTCACCCCTTCTCCCCCAGATCCCACACCCTCTCCCTCCTCAGGTGGATGCACCTTTCGTCTAACATCACCCCCAGGTATCGGGCTGTCTGGAGGTTGCCGTGGAGTTTCTTGACTGCCTTCTGTCTTCGCCCCAGAAACACCAGCCGCAGCAAAAGCTCCGACATTTGCATCAATGGTCCGACAAGCCCAGCGGTCCATAGCAGAGGCCCTCCTCTCACTGTCCTCGGGACCAAAGTCACAGAGTGAACGGCGGGCATCGGGGATCTGGCCAGGGCCCGGGGTGGATATTTGACCTGCACTGTCCAGGAGACCTCGACTCAGGCTGAAGCTCTGAAAGTCTCTGTGGGATGAAAGATGGATGGAGGTCAGTTATAGGTGGATAGATGCATAAATAGACACAATGACAACAACAACAGCTCAGCAATGGAGGTGAATAGAATTTTGCCGTGCCTACAAAATTGAAAAATGGCATTTAAAATTTTGACAGCAATCTGTATTTCCCTGTTACTCTGGATAACCCACAAAAGACGTTCTGACCTGTTCATATAGTGATTATGTTGTTGCTAAAAGTACTCATGCTGTAAACATACAGTACGTCCACTCCTATTATCCATGAACCTGCTGAAAGCAATAACATACATTGGGGACATCAAAAAAATGATGTGCATGGCTCGGTGCCATTAGGGTTGAGTGAAAAAGGTTTTCTGTAATTTGGTGAACAGACACTTTAATGCACAGCGGGACAATGTCATTTCACCGGTAGGTGTGGAAAGACTCAGTTCGTCGAGCGCGGGCCAGCAGGGGGCTCTCTCTGTAGGGTCGCACAGCTCCATAAGTCGCCTGGCTCTCAGGTATGGGCTCCTGGGCCTGCAGCTGCAGACTGAAAGAGAGATGGTTCCTCATTGTAATTAGTAGCCATGAAGCTCAAAGATAAACAGTTCCTTATTTTAGACATGTTTACATTACCCACTGAAGTGACTCAAATCGAGGTTTTTTTCCCCTCCAAGTGACTGTGATCTGATCTTTTTGCTTTTTGTGGATGTGTGAACACGTATCAGAATTTTTACTCTATGTACAGACAGGATAACTATGCCAGGTAGAGTGTTGGAGGCAGCTGTTTGCTTCCCTTTGTGTGTTTGTCTTTAATGTGGTGTGTGTCGACCGTCTCTCTAACCTCGAGCAGGACTCTCGCAGGCGTGTATGGTGCAGCACAGAAGGGGCAGGGCTAATATTTGGTGTAGCACAGCGGGAGGTGCTCAGGTCACACTGGTCTAACAGCTGCAGCAGCTCCTCCTCTGTAGGCCCACCTACATCTGCCATACACAGGGGAAGCTTCAGGATGCACAGTTTTTCATCAAGAGAAACGATTACATTTAATCTTAGAAATGACAGTCTGCTGTATATACTGCTTTACATATAAGATGAGTGACACACTTAAGTATAGCCACACGTCCTTTCTTCCATATACATATGTTCTTCATCTCCTCTCCCATGAATACATAAGTGTTTCCATGCAAACATTTGTCTTCCTCACCTGCTTTCTTCCTCTCCTCTCCTTTGTTAGCAATGTCCATCGCTGTAGTCAGGTCCCACATTTGGATGCTGCCGTTGCCGTGACCAGTGAACAGATAGCGCCGAGGTCGTGACCCCATCCGACTAGAGCCCTCACACTCCCGTACCATGAAGCAAGAGATGGTGGTGCCGTCAACCGACTGCACTTCACAGATCCTGACACACACTCACACACGTTAACATGGAGCATGCAAATGCAAAAACTCAAGAAGCAAGCATCAAAACAGAAGTACCAACAGTTTGAACTGGTAAAGGAGGCATCTCTCTCTCTCTCTCTCACACACACACACACACACACACACACACACACCCTTTGTCCCAGTTTGCTACTGTAATAGACAAAGTCAGAGAAAAGTCATCGTACCTTTTTCCAGTCGATGAGAGTCTCACAAACAGTTTGTTGGTGATAGGGATGACTTTCTGGATGAAAACCTGCTGATCGTCTCTCTCTCCGAATGGACCTGAGAGCAATAAAACACACCACCCCAGCTTGGCATCATGCATACAGAACCAACAAGACCACCACGAAATACTGGTAAAACACATTCAGTGGTTCACAAACCTAGGATGCTTGAACGTTTTGAAATTGAAATTTGTACTTGATTTATCTTTTCTCTCCACTTTTGTTCCTCTTTAAGGAAGTGTACCTGCTCTTTGAACACGGTACATTAAAGATCTGGTTGCAGTTTGATCCTGGTGGTCAGTATTTAGAGTGAAAAAGTGCTCATCACCTTTCCTTCTCATCTTCCCACCTATATCATTCCCAGAGCAGTAGCTCCCGTGGCTCTCTATCTCCTCCAGGGACAGTATTTTGAAAGAAGCCAGAGGGGTAGACCCTGGCTGGGTGGAGATCATCCCTCTGAACCGGGTCACTGTCCACGTCCGAACATGGTTGTTGTCCGCACACACTGACACACACAGAAAAACACAAACAACCGCACAGGATTTCAATCACAATAGACACATAACAGAGAACACAAGCTGAACAAGAGGCGTTTAGTGCCAACAGTTGTCTCGTATAATTCTCCGCTACTTGTTATCTCACTCACCCCTCCGTCAGCAGGGAGACTGTAAAATGTTTATACCATCCTCACCTGATACCAAATGTTTCTCAGACAGCATGATCTTTGTCACCGGGCTCCTGTGGACAGTGAACGTCTGAAAGAGCTGTGGGCCCGATCCCACCGTCTCTGGATGTTGCACGATCACTCTCACTGCGCCACTGCTAGTCCCATAGGCTATCTCTATCCAGTTCCCACTCACACCTGAGAGCAGAGAGAGGGCGAGGTAGATGGAGCTACACAAATACACATAGACAGAATGTCAGGTCAGTAACTGAGGTTCATGTTACACCCAGAGCTGTCTGCTCTGTCTAGACCCAGGCAGGTGAAATGGAGAGAGGGGAAGAAGAGGAGCTGAAATAATATGAGAAGATATACAGGTATATGCAAAACGTTCATTGTTCTAAATTAAAAGATCAACAGCTGGGTGAAAAACTTCTGTTCTTACTGGTTTTAGGTGTGAGGTAGACAGACAGTGCAGTGATGGCATCATTTGAAGGGTCATGATAAAGCTCTGTCACCAGAAGATCGTTGTCCTTCATCCTCAGTGGAAACTTTTGCATGTCTGAAAATGACGGTCAAATGTTAATCCATTTAGGTTGGGGTAGAAATCTAGGTCCAGTGTCAGTCTAGACCCTGAACCCTTTTCTTGAAACATGGGCTTCCATTCAACTTCACAAACAGCCAATAAGATGCATGACCGGTAGTTTTGTGAATGTGTGTCACCATGTGATTACCTATGTAGTAGATGGAGCCATTGTTGCAGCCCAGCAGCAGAAAGGATCCTGCTGTGTCACAGCTGGTGATAGGAACCACATCTTGAACCTAATGCATACACAAAAAGGTGCACAATGAATCCAAGCATTCGGTATACAAAAACATTCCCCCTTTCTCTCTCCACCTCTTCCTGTCTCACCCAAACACTCACACAGATGCCCTCCTACCTGCCAGTGCTGTGTGACAGCGTTCCACACCCCCACCTTCCCCGTATGGCTCGTAGCCACCAGCTGGTTCCCAATGAAGAAGAGATCATCAACGGGTACACCGAGACTGAACACACCTGGGGTGGTGGGGAGAGAAAAAGTGGTATACTGTAAGCTGCCGGGACTGAAGGTGGAGTCACACAAATGGCAGGAGGTTGAAGGAATCATAAATCAATATGGTGGCGGGCATATACTACAAATTTCAAAATTTTGAGACTCTCAAGAGTTTGAGTATAGGTGAGTTAACCTTGTCATTTCATTGTCACCTGAACTGAGGAATAATCCTTTGAAATGGCCAACTTCTCTACAGTGTGTTAATGTTGTCTGACCAATTTCTTGAGTTCCTCTGTCTGAGCTACACTGATGTGAACCCACCTATCTCATTACCACTGCCTCCATCCTGGATGCTCCACAGGATGATGCTGCTTCCAGAGGCAGCGGCCACCATCTTGTCCTTGTCTCCGTGCGGGCCACCCACCACCTTGGCATTAAGCGCGATGCGTTCGATGGTCCAGTCAAGGTATGGGGAGGAAAACACCTGCTGCCATCCAGAAGATTCCTTTATCCTGTGGTGAGACCACACAGGCATTTATCTCTGCTTTCATTCTTATTCCAAGGAATAGATGACATATGAGGTTTCATGGTTTAATGTAAGGTCATCAGACTTTCATCCTACCCCAACGTGGGGAGAATGGAAAAAGTCTGTGTCCAAGCTTTTACAAGGATGTGAACCATTAGTGTTGCAGACTCGCCCTGATGTAGACCTACACGATGAAACACCTTAGCAGCTATTTGGACTTCTACTACATTTGTCCTGAATCAGTGTCACTTAGATTTTATCTTTACCTCATACTGACTTTCCTAACTTATCTTATTATACGTGGCTAAATTTTGATTTGATTTGATTTTATTTATTCTTTCAAGCATGTAAAAACAGTTGATATGACAACACACATACACATAATGCAATATCAATTTGCTTATACCTAGTACATGCTTGAATGGAGTAGGAAGAAGTCAGACTTATCCAGTCCTACCCCATGACATCATCTTACCATCATTGGTTTGCAAGCAATAAATGATTCACTTCTATTCTCTTCTACACCACACAAGTAATATATTAAAGAATTATTACA
>NW_018127890.1:1040832-1056505 GCF_001952655.1 Monopterus albus | reverse complement strand
ATTTGTTTGACGATCTGAAACATTACAGTGTGACAAACATGCAAAAAGATAAGAAATCAGTAAGGGGGCAAACACTTTTTCACACCACTGTATATTACTGTCACACAATTTCTTTATCTTCTCAAGTTCCTGTGTAACCCGTCCAGAGAGTTGCTGTAGGTTTTCACCCGATGCCCATATGGTAGTGTCATCAGCAAACAAAACCACTTTCACTAAATCAGAAACCTTGCATATATCATTAATGTATAATATAAATAATTTAGGTCCCAAAACAGAACCCTGAGGCACTCCACATACAATATCCAGCTCACTCGATTGGTATTCACCCAACTTCACAAATTGACGCCTCTGTGTCAAATAACTTCTAATCCAATTCAAAACCAATCCCCTGGTCCCATATTTTTCTAACTTATCCATTAATAACTCATGATGGATTGTGTCAAATGCTTTTTTTTAGGTCAATAAATATTCCCATCGTGTATTTCCTCTCATCCATAGCACTTGTTATGTCCTCCATTAGGTCGGTAATGGCCAGAGATGTCTCGGTAATGGCCAGAGATTTTCAGTGTGTAATCTAGGCTGTAAAAAGTCTGATACTGTATGTCTCCTTAGTCATGAAAGAAATAACATTTTCTTCTCAGTTTGCATGCAGACCACCTCAAGTTATGCCCCCTACGTTAATTCCACACCAAAAGAGTGACCGTAAACTAAAACTGAAAAAAAGAAAATTGATACTGAAAAACACATCAAGATTAAAATAACATGAAAATGACATTAGATTTATTTTTAGTGCAGCTTTTTTTCAGTATTAATACTTTTTTCAACACACAGATATATATATATACATTTGCTTTGTTTTGGTTTTCAGCACCAATGTTTTTATCAGTTACATTTTGTTTTCAATTCCAAGTTACATTTTTCATTGCATTGCTCTGACTCCATACACTAGCACAGATACAACAGTAGTTAGTGACAAATGTGAGACTCATTATGATACTACATCTTATCTTCATAAATAATTTAATGTCTCCCCCTTATGGACTGCACAGTGGATGAGAAGTGTCTTTAACAAACCATATTGTGGCAGTTTTTACCTGTAGCAGATGACAAAGTGTGCATAAGCTGCTACAATCCAGTTGTGATGCCCTGTTATAATCAGCACCTTCCTGGGGTCAACCACAGGACCTACACAAGACAAAATAAATACACTTCTTTCATAGTGATAATTGCATTATAGTTTCACCTTATTATTCATCATTTGCCATTATCTGAATCACCGAAACATTTGTCTAGAAGCAGGCATATGGTGTTTGTTGTCGCTCTGTGTTCTCTGCCATCATCAGCAGAACGTGGGCCGACGTGAATCTAGGCTGCCTCAGTCGGTGCTGAGTCACCGCACTAAAAGGATGTGTCAGGTCACATCAGCTGCAACATTACATTCTGTGTGCACTCACAGAAAGGCACACAGAGGTGCACAAACATAAACATTACATCTAGAAGAAGATTTATTTATTGTCATTGTGACACATACAATGAAATTATGTTTGGAGCCGAGGGCCCCGGGCCGCTACGTGCATATGTGCCACTGTCATGGGCAATGGGGGGTTCATGTCTTGCCCAAGGACACTTCAACATGTGGACGGCAGGCACAGAGATTCAAACCTTCAACCTTCTGGTTGGGAGACAATTGCTCTACCCACCGCACCACCGTCGCCTCGCCTACAGGCAGGAGGCAGACAGTGTAGCAGGCTGTAGGCCCATAGGCCTACTGAAGCCATTGTCAAAATAAAAGCAGAAGTTAAAAGAGCAAACATAGACTAGCTGTTCAAGAGTGTAATGGCCCGGGGGAAGAAATGGTCTCTGTGTCTGCTTGTCTTGGCGCACAGTGACCTGTGTCCAGAGGGGAGGAGTTCAAAGAGTTTGTGTCCAGGATGTAAGTGGTCCGCAGAAATCCTCTCTGTCCTCTTTTTGACCCATGAGGTGTACGGGGGCTGGGGGGGTCTCCTGTACCCAGTGATGTTCCATAGGCTCCTCCACACTGACGACGGCTCAATGGCCCGACACTGATTTTTCAGCCTTTCAGAGTAGCTCCTCTTTGCTACTCACTGCAGCATTAGCTGTTTTTTACGCTGAGATGAAACATTTACTGAGATGGATTTCTGGCACTTGCTCGCAACAGCTGTAAGTGTATGTATAATCTACAGATTGACCGTTATTAATCTTTAATTCAGACACACTTCATAAACCTACCACAGGTTACTCACCCAGCTTATGGGTGTCGTCTGTTCCAGGTGAGCCAGAGAGGGAGGGGTGAGGTGGGGGACCAGCACAGGTGAAGCCCTCTGCCCCACTTGGACCCGGACGCTCATCAGAGGAGGAGCTGGAGGCTGCTGACGCAGGGCTGAACTTGTGTGCAGGGATGGCTGTGAATGATTTGCAGATATTTTTGCTCATTTGTGTTTTTATACCACTCTGGGTCTTATAGCCAGATCAGTTCTGTCCTGGGACTATTTTGTCAAATATCAGTAGAATATTCTAACATGTCTACTTCTTTTGGTTCATTTTCTGTATCAGTCAGTGTCATGTGTTTACCTGGGGGCGGCAGGTAGCCATGGAAGAGCACGCTACCACACGATGAGCGATCAAGCTCCTCACACAGCAGCAGGCGACGCACTGCATACACACACAGGAACAGATATAACCAGGAATCCATGATGACCAGGACAACATAAAAGATATTTTAATCAAGTGACTACTTGTTTCGCTGCTCTTAAACAAAAAACAAACAAAAGGAAAATAATGATTATATTTAGAAATGATGGTTTTATAGTATGCTGTGGTTAAATGATTTAATAAACAATATAAACTTTAACAATAAGTTAAACTTCATATTCTTATTTCTTTCTTCATTTTGTATTTTCTTTAAACATTTGGACAAAGCCTGAAGTATTCCTCATGCTTGACTAGGTTACACCTCTGCAGTATTTTTTGTAGTTTATGTATTATTGTTTTCATATTGTATTGTACAGTATGTGCCAGTGTACTTGTAATGATTTTAAGTAGGTGATCAATAACCTTTCCATTCTATTACACAGACAATACAGGGAAGTAACAAATACTAAGAATACTAGGAAACAGGAAGTAAAGCAACATTAGAGTACATGCAACCAATAGCATTAAGATTGACCTTGGACAAGTCCATATCTGAAGTCAAAACACATCTGACATTACAAGAAAACATTTCCTTTATCAGCAGTGGTTTAATTGTACTATAACCATGTAGAGTGCCCCCTCAAAAATGCACATGCTCAGCATGTATGCAACTGCTGAGCTTTTTCTGTTACAAAAATGTAGTGTATGCAAAACAGGCTTGTGGTTATTATGCCCAGAGGTTTCCTTAATGTCTCTAAGCATCAGTATTTGTGTTTAGATTTTCTCCTACAACTCCATACTGCAACATACCTAAAGGAGTGATCCCATAAAACTCTGCTTCATGTCGCAGGATGCTGATGTTTACACCCCTACAGAGAAAAAAAAAGTGGCACATATATTCTGTAAGAACCTAGTTAGAACTAACATCTTCCTTAAATAACCATTCAGGGATATTTTCTGATGTTGTCATCACAACTTACCGTAGGTCCAGTTCTTTGGTTCGGAGGAAATTCAAAATTGGTGCAAAAGCTGTAGGGTCTCTGTCAATAAATATCTGGAAGTAGAGGAACATTTGCTGTGGTGTAAATCCAGGGCATCATAAACCATTTATTAAAGTAACAGGTGAAGGTTTTGAATCTTCACTTTAATAAGCTCATCTATCCTACTGGTGTTCTACTATTGACATAAAGGTTAAATGTATTATACATGTTGAAAAATCATTTAGTCAATGGCATAAAAATATGTAGCACTGTAAAGAAACACTAAGGGTAGACAAAAAAGTACTACAATGACTAGATGAGTAGTGACCTGAAATTTACTGGCAGCTACTTCAAGTAAAATATCAGGTGAAAATACTGAACATTTGGTGGCTGCAGCTGCTGCCTTTCTCTCTTAGGTCTGGAGCTATTTTTTTGCATGAAACAAGATGTCACAGCAGGCTGTTTGGCTACTTTCTGACATTTTACTATCTTAGTGATTCAATGAAAAACATAATTAAACAGTGACAGTGGGTCACAGACTTTGTCTAATACAGTCTGAGCTGCTTCTGTGCACACACGTCATCTTAGGGCCATGCTTCACATTTCAGTAAGTTGCATCATAACAGAACAATTCTGTGCTGGAAGCTTTTAGAACAGTCAGATGTGGCCTGCAGATGCTGACCCTGTTATGGAAAAGAAGGCAACAAAGGCTATACTCACAGCTCCAGTTTCATCCCGAAGAGTGGATATCCTTCCACTCAGCAAACTGGAAAACACACACACACACACACACTGTGTCTTCATTCCTTGTGGGGACTTTACATTGACTTACATTCATTTCCTGTAGACTTATCCTAACCTTAACCATAACCACTACTTGCCTAACACCTAAACCTGACCCTAATACTTAACCTAACCTCACCCTAACCTTAGACCATGTTGCCACCCTAAAAGTCCTTGTGGGGACCAGAGTCCCCACAATGTGTGTGTGTTAACAGTTCCCATATTGTAAGTAATACCAAGGTGCACACACACACACACACACACACACACACACAGAGTGCTCCAGTTAACACCAGCACTTCTCCATTTCCACTTACCGGCAGTATCACCAGTACTTGTGGTAAACACACATTATTTACACAGTAACATGCTAACCTGTCTGAACTGCAGAGAAACCATCTAATAACCTTCACAGTTTTGCTGAAAGTCACATATCCAGTCCAACAGACTGTGTATGAAAACTGTCTGTATATTGCCTGCACACTGCAGACAGAGAGACTGGCAGCTAGTCAGACAGGTGCGCTCGCAGACAGTCTAACAGGCATTTAGCACTACTTGGTCAGCTGTTGTCAGACTGAGCTCAGTCCAATGTTTGTGTTATTGGCCCATCCCCAATCAGCTGTTGCACTTCAACTGTGTGTGCCCCTTCAGGGCTGGATTCACATCACAATAACTCACTAGAAACATCTGAAAAAACACACACACGCCAAAACGAATATAGATGTCCATGTGCTGTCATGACTGTTTCCAAGCCCAAAAATATCTTAAAACTCTGTTACAACGTCTCCATTGGATACTGGATGGATACAAGGTTTACTTGTGGTTCCTAGAGTCCACAGAAGCAGAATGGGAGGCAGAGCCTTTAGCTATCAAGCTCCTCTCCTATGGAACCAACTCCCAGTCTCAGTTCGGGAGGCGGACACCCTCTCTACCTTTAAGATTAGACTTAAGACGTTCCTTTTTGATAAAGCTTATAGTTAGGGCTGAGCCTTCCCTTAGTTATGCTGCTAGAGGCCAAGGCTGCTGGGGGGCCCCATGATGCTCTGAGTTTCTTTCCCCTCCCCTCCTGCTCTGCTCTCCTCTCCTCTCCTCTCCTCTCTCTCCCTATGCTTCTATATGCCACCATTACACATCACTAACTTTGTGTCTCCTCTCTCCCGTAGTGTGTCCTCTCTCTCTCTCCCTGTAACTTTCTGCAGGTTGCCCTGGAGCTCTATATCTCTGACGAGCAGTCACCGGCCACATCGACCTGATCAGTGTTTGATTGTTGTGTCTTGTTGCTTTTCTTCTTTTGTCTCTCCTCTATCCACTCACCCCAACCGGTCGAGGCAGAAGGCCGCCCACCAAGAGCCGGGGTCTGTCGGAGGTTTCTTCCGTTAAAGGGAGTTTTTCCTCCCCACTGTCGCCAAGTGCTGCTCAGGGGGGATTTGTTGGGTTTTCCCTATGTAATAATATTGATAACAGTAAAGTCTAGACCTTACTCTGTAAAGTGTCCTGAGATGACTTTTGTTGTGATTTGGCGCTATACAAATAAAATTTGATTTGATACAAGACTCACTAAAACAGCACAAGACAGACAACATTTATAAAGGAAATCTCCTTTGGACTGTAACTGCTTTCCCCTGATATCTTCCATTGCCAGAACAGTGCTAGTTTAAAACCAAGACATTCCTACTTAACATTAATTACATTAATATGTAATGCACATTTTGTGTTAGTGAGTTGTGACTACACCACAGCATGCTCACTCAGTCTTTGGCCTGTTTCTCGCAGGAGTCCCACCTGCTCTAGCAATAGTACTAGTATAGTTTAATTAGCCCAGCCTCAGAAGGAGTCTAGAGAGGTTAAATGTACTCCTTTTGAGTCCTATTTTAGATGGGTTTAAGAGCTGTAACACTGCATTTAGTTGCTAATTCTTCAGCTGATTCCTTGGACATCTAATCTGGTGTTGCTGCTGGATAACCCCAAAGTATTTCACATTAATGCAGCCTTTTAATTGGGCAACAAAGTAGAGATGGAGAAGAAAAGGCACTTTCACAAACAGTCCAGATCTATTCCATGCATGATCTGCTTTCAAAGAGAGTCCAAATGCTGACAACATCCAACCAACCTTGAGAAGAAAGAGTCTGGGATCCACATCAGAGTCTGTCTGGACGTGCTGAACCTACAGTACGAAGACACAACAGCACATTCATTACAAACACTGTGTTATAGAAAATATAGGGTCACTGAATTTATGGGCATGAGAATGGTGGATGGCTCATTTGTAGACCAAGAGGTCTGACACTGAGTGATTCAGCTTGAACAACAGACTCAACTCTCCTGATGAAAAAATGGATTATTACATCGCACCAGTGTTATAATGTATTTGTACACTGTGTACACTTTAAATTAGGCAGGGGGGGTGGGGGTGTGTTTTTTTTTTTGTTGGGGGGGGGGGTTGAAAAAAAAGAGAGAGAGAATAAGAAATTAAAAGAGAAGAGTTGCGTTAATGACAGCCAAGACTGGTTTAGCGTTATCTGCTTCAACTAAGGCTGCTTGACCAGGTAGATATCATCACACACAGCTCAAATTCGTCAGACGATTCTCATCGTCTGTCTTGTTGACAAATCATACCTTGTCCCACCGACGTTTAGCTGGATGATCTCTCCCATCCCGGGCGTTGGGCTGTTACCATTCGTAGCCATGATGACTGGACAAGCGAGTTGTTCTACGGGGAAAGTCACTGTTCCGTTATAGTCGTTGCTGTTACGACAGCTAGCTTGCTAACGCTCCTCTCCTCAGCTCCGCTGATGTCCCAACTCTCCAGCTTCACGACCTCTCCCTTCCATAAAATATCCGTTATATTCAATCTATGTGGGCAGCATCGATGTCGTTAAGCGCCAGCATAGTGGGCGAGGAGAGACAGCGATCATTTTATCCAAACTGCAGCCACACAAAAAATCCTTTATTTTCCAGCGGGCTTGTTTGCATCACTGGCTTGCATGAAAATCGGGCATAACATCTTGCGCAGAATTTTAGCAATGTAAAACAACTGTACAAACCGTCTACAGGCGAGACAAGAGTGTTCCTCCCTGACAACTTCCGTTTTTGCTTAATTCCACTCCCAACACAGCACCGTTAAATCGCCGTGATAAAATCTGCAGTAGTGTGACACCTGCAGCTAGTTTAGCTAAAGTATTAAATAATTTATGCTCCTCGAATAAAGACAAACCAGCACTTTGGTTAAAATGTTTTTTTTTGTCATTTTTTGTGTGTTACAAAACCCCGCAAAAAGCATAAAGGACAGATTTATTGCTTTCAAGCACATTTGCCCCGTCAATAATCAAGCGGTGACTTACATCAAGACAATTCACTCCCATTAGGGATCGATTTGCCCATAACTAAAATGTGTCTATATCTCATTTATAGATTTGAATAAAATTTCATGTTTTTTCAAATCAACATTAAATAAATCATTTTAAAAAATATATCATTTAACGTGGTTTAAAAACACTACTTTATATGGACTCCACAGACTAAGCAACGCATTTCGAACACTTGTTAAATAAAGGATCGTGTCTTACTAGTATGTGGTAATTTTATCGTTATTTTCTGTGCAATATCTGTCAGCGAAACTCCTATATGTTCTACTAACTTTGATGGTCCTACTCTGCACAGCTGCGTTTTCTGCGCGCAAACAAGCGCTCTCGAGCGGTGTCCCACCCCTCCCACTTATGCTAAGAGAAAGGGACTTTAAACCTCTGTAGTTGAAACTAAAATGACGAACTAACGTAGCATGTTTGTTTAAAAGCTATTTTTACTGTATTTACAGCACAATGTAAACGAAGGCCATTTATTCAATGGTAGTTTGCATGTCGCGGTAAGATATTCTTCGCAACTTTGTGTTAACACTAGGCATTTGTTTATTTACCTTTTATTAGCTTGTTAGCCGGAGGAAAGTTAGCAAAGGAGTGGGAGACATCTCTAAGCTAACGTTGAAGATTAGCACTTAACAGCTAACATTTTTTGCTAACTTAGCTAGCTAGTTAATTTGACTGTTTTAGTCAAGTTAACTAGCTAATTAACTAGTAACCGTAATGTTTCTCAGCTTCGTAGTCCAAGCCATCAATTAAGCATATGTTATAAGTTATTTTTTCAACAGTTAACAAACCTAGGTGGTAAATTCGGACTTTAGAATGTTAGGTATTTTTAGTCAGATAGATATTGATACTTTATGTATTAGAAATGTTTAGTGGAGATAGGATGTCTAGTTAGACTGTTAAATGCTTAGGCATGCTTATGAGTTTCTACAGGGTACATCTGGTCAAGGATAACTAGAGAGAAAAGTTGATGACTGTCAGAAGACAGGGCTTCATGTTTTGACTACTGCTATGGCCAGCTGCAAAGTTGGCAACAGAGACGTCTCGGTTGACGTTTCTGTGTAGTATGGGGCTAGCCCAACCGAGGGGATATAATGTATAGGCCTGGTGGGTTCAGGGTTTTTTCATCTTCCAGCTGCCTGCGAGCAGTTTGGCGGTGCAGGATGCCTGAGCGTGTAATGTTAATTTTTGCCTGTGTTCATGGAATAAATCAGCACTGTTTTGTAGTTACTTGGACTGGCTCGTCTCTCAGAGTTAGTATGGTAAAAAGTACCGGGTACAACAAGAATAAAGATTTATTATTAAAGGTAGCTAAACTTGTGTCATGTATTTGAAGTTTGATAATATTTAGAAACATGTATTTATAGTCATCATTCCTTGAGCTCTACTTTGTTAATCTAGGGCAGAGGAGAGGATGGGTGTGTGACCAAAGCAGGAAAAATAAAGAAACAGGCATCCTGTAACCTGTTGCAGCTCGGTAAGAAGATTGTATAGAATCATAGCCAGCACAAAGGTTGTGCCATGATGTTGGAAGCAGAGGGGAACAAAGCAGAGGACACAGCAGGACATGTGTCCAGCAATACTCAGGTACAAGTTGGAGCATCTGTGTCTTCACCTGCGACCGCTGTACAGCCTCCTGCCACCACAGCAATGGAAGATGAGGATGAGAGTGAAGATGAGTCAGAGATCTTGGAAGAAAGTCCCTGTGGCCGTTGGCAGAAACGCAGAGAGGAGGTATTGCATTAAAAGTTACATCACATGTATCTGCATTAACAGTTTAAAATTGAGTTTTGATCATTGAGGGTGTTTACCAAAGTGATGAGGCTCAGCTGATTAGTGGATGCAGCGATTTTATAATGTGAATCTTTTCTTATGTTTCAGATGGGTCTTTAGTGGAGTGCTGCTTAAATCTTTTAGTATTTTTCTGTATCTGTAGCTTATTTTATGGAAGGTCTTAATTAATAATCCAGCCATTATCTATACTGCTTATTCCTGAGTAGGGCCATGGGGAGCTCTAGCCTATCCCAGCTAATTTTGGGCAAGAGGCGGGGTCCACCCTGGACAGGTCGCCAGTCTATCACATGGCTGACGTGTAGACAAACAACCACACACACCCACACTTACTCCTACAGGCAATTTAGGGCCACCAATCAACCTAAGCTGCATGTCTTTGGACAGTGGGAGGAAGCCGGAGTACCTGGAGAGAACCCACACAGGCACAGGGAGAACATTCAAATTCCACACAGGAAGACCCCCAGTTGGCCTGGGCTCGAACCCAAAACCTTCTTGCTGTGAGGCAACAGCGCTAACCACTGCTCTGCTATGCCGCCTGTTAAGTAATAATATGTAGCATTATTGTAAGTACAATTATAAACTCAAAAACAAAACAAAAAATCTTGAAAACCATGACAGGAAAGTTAAAAAAAAAATTATTAAAGGATGAAAATGTAGTACAAAATCAACTCAAACAGAAAGAGCTGGGTGGCGATAAATGTATGCTTATGAAGTTTTTTTGTTGTTTGCATTGTTGTGTCGAGGGTTTCTGTGCCTTGTATTTAATTTCACTGTTAAAATGTATCTCAGGAGCCATTTTTTCCTCCCTTCATATGTAGGTGAATCAGCGAAATGTCCCTGGGATCGATGCTGCATACTTGGCTATGGACACAGAGGAAGGGGTGGAGGTTGTTTGGAATGAAGTCATGATCTCAGAGAGGAAGAACTTCAAGCTGCTGGAGGTGAGGCCCAGTGTTACAGAGCAAGTATAAATCTATATAGTTGTGTTAGGTATTTTTTAGTCAGATAGATATTGGTTAGATACTTGTTGTATTAGAAATGTCTTTAGTGTAGACAGGATGTCTAGCTCAGGCTGTGAAATGCTTACTCATTTCCAGGAGTTACTCAAGGTTGTTTATGTTCCAGGATAACTAGATAGAAAGTGGCTATTGTATGTTTAGCTGTAATCTTAATCATAATCTAATACAACAAGTATCTAACCAATATCTATCTGACTAAAAAATACCTAACAGTTGCTTTGAGGATTGTACACCAATTGTCATGTACTGTTCACTCGTACAGTTAATTGAATATGCATTACAACAGTAAAGGAAACATATTCATCTAATGCCTTTCACCTCACCTTGAAATATAAAAAAAGGGAAAAGAACACAGATTTTTATGTGGCTCTGTAATCAGTACACATACACAGGACAAAACCTATAAAACCAGTTGGTAAAATACAATTCACAGAAACTAATTGTACTTAACAATGGTGTGAACAACATTACTCAGGGTCTGCAATGTGGCAAAACTGGTGTTAAGCAATGCCAGTGAAATTTAACTGCACAACTCCCATACAAATCCATCATGGAACACTTTAATGAAATAATATTGAGATATTATAAGGCTGTTTGTGCAGTAACTGTGTAATGCTGTTGATCTTTAATAAACATCTTTAAAATATATAAAACAAGTTAATTCAAAGGAAAACATTTCTACCTTTTTTGGGGAAAACATTTTTAAAATGCTCCCTTACTGATACACAAATTTGGTATTACTGAGTTTGACATAGTCCTTCAGACTGTATTATACATTTGTCAGACACAGAAGTGTCACCACAAAGGCAAAGATTTTATAACTGTATTATAAATGTGCTATACTTATAAATATTGTTTGCTTGTTTTTAGGAGAAAGTAAGTGCTGTATTTGATAACCTGATACATTTGGAACATGCAAATATCGTCAAGTTTCACAAGTACTGGGCTGACACAAAAGAGAACCGTGCCAGGGTGAGTCGCAGACCTTGTAAGACAATGAATTTTCTGTCCATCAGCTGCCTGAAAAGTGTCATAATTAAAAAACTGATATCAAATGATCCTAATATTCTTGTTTTGTTTACATGTAAGTGTCCCTTAATTTCTTCCTCTCCCTCAGGTGATTTTCATCACTGAATACATGTCATCAGGAAGCTTGAAACAGTTTCTGAAGAAGACCAAGAAAAATCACAAGAGCATGAATGAAAAGGTAATAACTTGACTGAATGTAAAGGTTATATAAATGCTCAGATTTCTGGAGTGAGGAACACTTTTAATAGTCCAGTAAACAAATTAAAAGTGTACCACTCGAGTAAGCCATAGTTAATCCATATGGAAAACCACCTAGTTAGTCCTCTGATAAGTTGTATGGTCCTGCAGGCTTGGAAGAGATGGTGCACACAGATCCTGTCTGCTCTCAGGTTGGTTTCCCTTTTTCAGACATTATGTTAAAGTCATTATATTCTCTCACAGGGAAACGGACATACATGGAAAATAATCAAGACCGTTTCTTACATGCTTTGTATCTACTTGCAAATGTTGTTTTTGTTCCTATCATGTAGTTACCTGCACTCATGTGACCCGCCCATCATCCATGGCAACCTGACCTGTGACACCATCTTCATTCAGCACAACGGGCTCATCAAGATCGGATCAGGTATACAGTTACCCTGGCTTCATCCCACTGTGTTTGGTAGTGGAGCTGGAGCACCTTGATGGAGTCGAGTGATACTGAATTATGGATTTGAAAACAGGAAAGTTACCATAATAGTATGATCCATTTTCATGATTCCACAGTTCCAGTGTTGTATGTACAAAAGTAACAGTCTGATTTGCACTTTAACTGGACATTTAAAGCTTCTGACAAAAACAGTGGCAGTATGCTTTTTTTCTTGTAACAAGGAAACCCTGCACATTCAGTAAGATGTGAAAAAAGTGGTGTGGTATAGAAAGGTTCGGTTGTGAGTTTACATATACCTGCAGTGACCAAAGTCCAGCCACTGCAGTCTTTCTGCATTTTGATCTATCACTTGCACTCCCTGTCTGGTAAAGGACAGCTTTCATACATCTCATGATGGTTTATGCAGTGTAAATGTAACACTGGCATTCCCTCTTTTTTCCTGTCTCTTGTTCCTCATACTGACCTCCGTCACTATTCTCTATCCTCCTTCTGTACATCACCCATATTCTCTCATCTGCAGTTGCTCCAGACACCATTAACAACCATGTGAAGACTTGTCATGAGGAACAGAAGAACTTGCACTTTTTTGCCCCAGAATATGGAGGTAAATATGACCAAAGTCAGACTTTGCAGTTATTTCTGTAGATGCTGATATCGACAGTTTCCTGGCAGGTGACTCAGATTTACTGGAAAATATGTTACAACATACTGCTGTTTTTAGGAATAGGGACTTTAGCCATTTAAAACACACCCAGCTGGCAGTTTATTAGGTACATGTAGTAAAATTAATGCAGTCTAATCCAACTGTTCTGCAGTAAATTTTCCCTTTATGTGGTCGATCATGTTCAGTTTTTGTATGATCATTTTGAAGGATGTAATTTTTTGCGAGTGTTGAATTTTACTGCATTATACAGACACACTTTGGTTGGTAGTAAAAAGGAAATTAATGACAATGCACAGCCCATTTGGTTGCATTGAGACTGTAGTCTAAACACAGAGAAGCCCCGAAGAGATGGTGCACACAGATCCTGTCTGCTCTCAGGTTGGTTTCCCTTTTTCAGACATTATGTTAAAGTCATTATATTCTCTCACAGGGAAACGGACATACATGGAAAATAATCAAGACCGTTTCTTACATGCTTTGTATCTACTTGCAAATGTTGTTTTTGTTCCTATCATGTAGTTACCTGCACTCATGTGACCCGCCCATCATCCATGGCAACCTGACCTGTGACACCATCTTCATTCAGCACAACGGGCTCATCAAGATCGGATCAGGTATACAGTTACCCTGGCTTCATCCCACTGTGTTTGGTAGTGGAGCTGGAGCACCTTGATGGAGTCGAGTGATACTGAATTATGGATTTGAAAACAGGAAAGTTACCATAATAGTATGATCCATTTTCATGATTCCACAGTTCCAGTGTTGTATGTACAAAAGTAACAGTCTGATTTGCACTTTAACTGGACATTTAAAGCTTCTGACAAAAACAGTGGCAGTATGCTTTTTTTCTTGTAACAAGGAAACCCTGCACATTCAGTAAGATGTGAAAAAAGTGGTGTGGTATAGAAAGGTTCGGTTGTGAGTTTACATATACCTGCAGTGACCAAAGTCCAGCCACTGCAGTCTTTCTGCATTTTGATCTATCACTTGCACTCCCTGTCTGGTAAAGGACAGCTTTCATACATCTCATGATGGTTTATGCAGTGTAAATGTAACACTGGCATTCCCTCTTTTTTCCTGTCTCTTGTTCCTCATACTGACCTCCGTCACTATTCTCTATCCTCCTTCTGTACATCACCCATATTCTCTCATCTGCAGTTGCTCCAGACACCATTAACAACCATGTGAAGACTTGTCATGAGGAACAGAAGAACTTGCACTTTTTTGCCCCAGAATATGGAGGTAAATATGACCAAAGTCAGACTTTGCAGTTATTTCTGTAGATGCTGATATCGACAGTTTCCTGGCAGGTGACTCAGATTTACTGGAAAATATGTTACAACATACTGCTGTTTTTAGGAATAGGGACTTTAGCCATTTAAAACACACCCAGCTGGCAGTTTATTAGGTACATGTAGTAAAATTAATGCAGTCTAATCCAACTGTTCTGCAGTAAATTTTCCCTTTATGTGGTCGATCATGTTCAGTTTTTGTATGATCATTTTGAAGGATGTAATTTTTTGCGAGTGTTGAATTTTACTGCATTATACAGACACACTTTGGTTGGTAGTAAAAAGGAAATTAATGACAATGCACAGCCCATTTGGTTGCATTGAGACTGTAGTCTAAACACAGAGAAGCCCCCTAGAACCTGTTTATGAGCATCTTTATTATTCACTCATCAGCCATGCTGTCAAAGTGGCATTTTGGTATAAGAACCATTGCCTCACAGCGAGAAGGTTCTGGGTTCGGGCCCCACCTGGGACCTTTCTGTGTGGAGTTTGCATGTTCTCTCCGTGCTTGCGTGGGTTCTCTCCAGGTACTCCGGCTTCCTCCCACAGTCCAAAGACATGCAGCTTAGGTTGACTGGTGTCTCTAAATTCCCCATAGGAGTGAATGTGTGTGCGTGTGTGTGGTTGTTCGTCTATGTGTTAGCCCTGCGATGGATTGGCGACCTGTCCAGGGTGGACCACGCCTTCACCCGGGGGTGCCCCCCCCCCCCCCCCCCCCCCCCCCGTGACCCTGTTCAGGGACTAAGCGGTAGAAAATGAATGAACTAGGTCTAGGTTTTAAGTAAGTGCTAAGGTATGATATGTGTCTTTGTTTTCTTTCCATTCTTGCTCTCATTGTAGCTGTTGATGATGTCACCACAGCTGTAGACATCTACTCGTTTGGCATGTGTGCCTTAGAGGTGAGATGGGACCCATAATACGTGATAGAATGGCCTGAGGCCTTTCCCAAGCAGTATGTTAACGTGTGTGGGTGTGTCACAGATGGCGCTCTTGGAGATCCAGGGTAATGGAGAGTCCTCTTACGTTTCTCAGGAGGCCATTAACAGTGCCATACAGTTGCTGGAGGACCCGCTGCAGAGGGTGAGATAAAGGGCGCGAGTATGTGCATGTTCATGAGTTTTGTTAAGACCGTACCAGATTAAGCTTTCAGCAGTTATCCTTTTTGTTCTGTGAAAAGGGTGACAGAGCTATTTGTTTTTGTAGGAGTTAATCCAAAAGTGCCTAGAGTGTGATCCCAGCGCGAGGCCCATGGCCCGAGAGCTGCTGTTCAACACGGCTCTGTTTGAAGTACCGCAGCTGAAACTGCTGGCTGCACATTGCATTGTCAGCCACCAGCGTGAGTCTTTAACACACACACACAAATATTTTAGTAACTGTGTCATTGCACATCAAATTGTGAATATGTTAAAACTCTTGAGCTAATGTTAAAATTACTGAGCTTCCAGAGCA
>NW_018127890.1:1016997-1040814 GCF_001952655.1 Monopterus albus | reverse complement strand
TTATTTCTATCATAGTGTCACACCAAACTGCAGACCAGCAAAGTCACCACATATTCCTCTGGCTATTTTTTTTCTCCTTTAGACAAGTAGTTTTCTGAGACCCAAAATGAGTGCTGATGGTGCTTTATGTCTGCTGGATTTTTATATATTGTCAAAACATTTAAGGACTGGGACATCTTACACACCTACAAAAACAGCATGTTCATACAACATGTGCTCTCCAGTTGTACTGTGCACTTTCGTAAGCATCATCAGCTACTGTGCCAACTGAGCCATGGATAATTTATCCTAAATTCTGTGTTATTTAGCCAATCTTAAATGATTTCTAAATGTCCAGACATGATCCCTGAGAATGCCCTGGAGGAGATGACCAAGAACCTGGACCCTGACCTGGTCACCGCTGAAACAAAAGAGGTTCAACTCAAGTAAGCGCCAAAGACCAGTGTTTATGTTGCACTGGTAGTCCATGCAGATGCAGCAGAAATAACAGGAGTCTTTATTGGGATTTATTTATTAATAATAATAGTTCTGTTCAAATCAGAAGCAGAACTGGCAAAAGAAGAAATGTTTGCTAATAAATTACAGATTAAAATTTGCCTCCTTTGCTAGCTCTGGCATATTGAGAGAAATGTAATACGCATCATCCCTGTTAAATCAATGAATAAACTAAATTGGCAGATGTGAGTGGGGAAAATGGTTAAAATCACGCCTATCTTAGTTGTTGTGTGTTTTTATTGCTGTAGGCATACAGTGTATATGTAGTTTTGTCTAATATGGTCCTAATGGTTGACTGAATTTGTTTAAATGATCTTCTCACATTCAGAATGTTGTGGTTCTAACACCCAGACAGTATGATCAGGTATGACTGCTCTTGTTTCTGTAGGCTTTCGCAGTTTCCTGCTTTGGAGCTTGATAAATTTTTGGAGGATGTGAGGTAAGAAGCTAAGCTATGTTGTATGTACAGTAAGCAAACCCCGGTTGTCTGTTGCATTGTGCACTTCATTTCCTAAAGCCCCCAAGGTACAACACTATCCAGCCACATAGGGGCGGTAGTGGACTATGTGACTTCCTTTATGCCTCCATTACTCAGGTATTCTCTCTAGACATGGCTCAGGGCCCTCCTAATGAATTTATGCAGATAAGCTGTCACCAAAATATTGCTGACATAATTTTGTTTTGTTCCATATGTCATAATTTAACAGTTTCTTACCTTCCTTTATTCACATTTTAATTTAACTCCCATCTGTTTTCCAACTCCTTTCTCCTCTCACCTTTTTGTCTGCTTTCTATCTTCTGTGGTTTTCTACTTCTACTTTCATTGTCTTTCCATCCCTTCGCTGGGTCAGGAACGGTATTTACCCAATGACAGCATTTGGGCTGCCCTGTCCTCAGCAGCCTCAACAGGAGACTGTTCCGTCTCCTGTTGTCATCCCCTTGGACAAATCCCCCACCCCTGAGCCAGCAGAGCTCGAGGCACGGCGGGTGTGTATGACAGATTATGCTACAATTTAAAAAAAGAAGATAGTCATCACAGTGTTTGTTCTGAAATTGTAGCAACATTAGTTGAGAACCATTCATGTATAGATTTTCATACTCCTTCTGCAGGTCATTCATATGCAATGCAACATTGAACCTGTTGAGGACGGAGCAAAGTATCACGTAAGTTTGTAATGACATATGTTAAACTATATGCGATTAGCCTATGTGGAATGCAACATATAAGTTCCCCTCCTTGACCAACAACATAATATTATGCCAACCATTTATTTCCTAGCCATTCAGTAATATCTGTTGTTGTCTGTTTCTTTTTTCTTAGCTGACGTTACTGCTGAAACTGGAGGATAAACTGAACAGACATCTAAGCTGTGACATGTTACCTCGTAAGAACAACTCATCAACTCTGTACCTCACACATTCAGTTCCTTGTGTTTGCAGTAATGTACTCGCACTCAGAAAGTTCCACCGGCTCTCTGTCACCACACTTCACAGTCTGGTCTTGATAGATCAGCAGTGAACCTGGAGTAAAAAATGAGATTTGGTGCTAAAACTAAATAGGGGAGATGTTTTCAAATAACAAGGAGAAACCTTGGAAACTTCTAGTCAGTCACTATTGCAGTGACTTCTGCAAATGGGCCATAATTTGATATCAATGATAGTGTGTCTTGTGTAGGTAAGACTGAAAAAAGGTGATTAGTGGCCAGTCTTTCAGATGTGTGTGTCAGTGTGGGTGTCACTTAACCTTTGTCCCAGTACATGCGCCTCTACGTCTGTTTAAAAAGAATGAAATACCAGTGAGCATATGTAGTTTGCACTGGTGAGAGAACGGTGTGTGTTTTGTGTATGTTGTTTTCTCTCCATGTGAAAATGTGCAGGACTTCAACACCGTCGGAGTGGGGAGATTTTTCTGAAGTATGGTCATTTTGTCAGTCTGGACAGTTTAGGTTTACAGCTTGGGTTTAGAGGGTTAGTGGTAGAATACGTGTGACTGAAGGTGATGACAAATGTGAATGTTGTATCTATAGATTACTGCATAGCGAAGTCCACTGTGATCATATTTTGCCACACACAGAGCTTTAATATGCAGAACCTCTATATGTTTGCAGTGAGGCATGTAGAAAAGTGAGATCCCAGAAACTAGAATGGTGTCACAATATACAGTGTGCAAGACTATTTTAGGCAGGGAGACTGTCGCTCATGTGTCTGGAAAACCTGGCATTTTTATTTTGAAACATTAATTTGGATTGCATACTTTGTTTTCTTAATAATGGCCAAAGAGCCTTTAAGATAAGATAAGATAATTCTTTATTGTCATTGTAACACATACAATGAAAATTTTAGTGACCTCAAGTCGGTGCAGCAATTGAAAAACATAATATACGTTTTTATGTGGTTTTATTTCATAACCACTAAAAAAATGAAATAAACAGTAAATCAACAGTGATTCATCTTTTTAAAAATCTAATTTGTAAACTACACACCAAGAATTCAGTATTTTTATCTCACTGCTTTGCCATGGACAAAACCAAGTGAGAAAATGATGCACAACTGTTGTAATTGTGGTTATACAGTAGTATGAATCAGTGTGCACATGCACACATAGGTATGGTAGGCATGTATAAAGTTGCGGGCGTGTGGGGAATGCTGAGGTAGTGAAAGGCTGCAGCTGACAGCTGTCACCTCCTCTGTCAGGATGTGTCTATCTCACCCCAGGCTTTCATCTCCCTGCCCCTCACTCTTACTCACACACACACTGACTTGACTTCATCTCTTCTGCTCTTTCTCTATTCCACTGTTTCTGACATTGGTTGTACTGTTGCACACTCACACTCTAATACCACTGGCTTACCTTCTGTAATGTCACATTCATGCACACCCACACCCACTAGTCAGAGTCACACTCCTCCTTGTAAACACTCCCTCCCACTGATATCAGGGGATATCGTTTAAGCTTTCCTTATCAACAAGTCAGAGTCCAAAACCGCACAGTCACCACCTAACTGAACCACTTACCTTTCACCCTTTGGCCTTTTGTGTTTCTCTCCCACACCCTACCTCCATGCATTCTCAGGTGAATCTTGATTTTTCTCAAAACTAAAAAGTAATTTTGTTAGACAATTTTATATCAGATCATGAGACACAAAAAGCAAAGAAGCCTCTCCCACAGGTCTAGTGTCAGTCCCCTTGTAATATAGTTGTGGACTTCTGGTGTTTTTCTTTTCTTCATGGCAAAGGCCATCTCTTCCTCCTGTTTGTCTTGTCCCAGCCACATTCCTGGTTCAGCTGCAAATTGACAGCAAGGTTATTAAAAATCAGTAGACCCTGACAACTCCTCCGTTCACATGGGGGGCAGGACCTAAAGCAACAGTAAAAAGCACTTGTATTAGATACTAATCGTTTATTATAAAAACAGGTCAGGGACTAAAAGGAGGGGCATATATAGGCATCTATATAGTTTAGTTATGGAACAGGTTATATCAGATATTCAGAGCTGATTTGTTCTAAATATATTGAAGATATAAAAACTCACTACCAAACAACAGAATGGGTTCAGAGATGCAAAGAGCAACAGCAGTTGTTGCATTTGGTGATTTTTAGTGTTTAAGGACAGCTTTGGATTTAAAAGCAGCATCTTGCCCATGAATTTTACTTAGCTGCAGGTGTGTGTGTATGAGATAGTATTTGCTCAACTCCAAACGAGACTGACTAGTAGAGTTAACATGAAAGTGCTGTTACATGCCTGTGAATTCCTGTTTTCAGATGAGAATGTTCAAGAGTTGGCTGGAGAGTTGGTGCAGCTGGGCTTAATCAGTGAGGTGGGTGTTTTTTTCTGTTATAGAGCGATTCACAATTTCAGCTGTGTGTGTGCACGTGCATGGGCTTGTATTTTTGTGGGTGACACTGTAGATTGTGCATCTTTATCAGTGTCCTCAATTGTTGAAAATGTTTGCCTTCTCTTAACAGGTGGACCAAAACAAAATCGCCTCTCTACTAGAAGAAACATTCAGCAATGGGCTTCACTAGCAGTTGCTCCCTTGACCGTGTTACTGTTTCAAGTACACTTTCAACCTTTATACACGTTTTATTTTTTCTGTCTTTTATACTATATAGGTTTTTCTTTCTTTGGTATCTCAGATTAAATTAAAAGCAGATATTATATATATTTGTCAAAAGCCTTTGCTACAGAACAAAATGCCTGTGCATTACTGTACATCACATCTTGAGCAGCCATCGTCTCTGGAGGATGATTATTTGTTTACCTTGAGGTACTGTGAACTCAGTGTTACGGTTTGCTTTCTTGTGGGCCTCTACTCACATCTTAAAGTTGTCTTTCCTCTGTCTTTTTGTTTTAATTCATTGTTTTACCATTTGCTGCTTGTTGGATTCACATGTGCCACTCTGCCTTTCAAATTCATTCATGCAAGACTTGTGTACTGAACTCAGTTGCAATATGCCATAGAAAGATCATGACCTTTTCCTGATATCTGTGTGAGTTCCATGTTTTATTTATATTACACATACTGTATATTGTCTTTTGGTTTTCTATAATAATCTCCCTTGTTTACTATTTTGTTTCCACTGCTTTGGTTTTCATTTGATAACAGAGCATTTGATAAAGCTGGAACCTAGTGGACTGACATCTTCCTTCACAGATTGCAGATGCTCCTGAATTTGAATGCAACATTTTACATCATACAGATCTTGTTTAAACTTGTAGCAGGAAGTCATTTAGTCCCAGACCCGTTTGTGGACAGCTGGTACTACTGTGTTTGATACATCAGTATCTTAAACAGTAAGAATACAAATAGAGTCACATCTCAAAATGTATGTAAAAACAAAACCACAACTTAGATGTCATTCCACATAACTTCTCTTGTTCTGGTGTTTTGTTGAAATTATATTGTAAGTGTCTCAGGGTTCCCCTGATGCTGGCTGTTGAGTTACAACTGAATTATACTGCACATGTCACCAGTGAGCCCCACTCGTGTGATTCTGAAGTTGTTTTTTTTATGTATTCAGGCAGCTATTGTGTTCCAATCTTCATTTTGCTGTACTTTATGTAACATTTGGTCCATCTAAGTGCATTTTTTGTTTGTGAACTTCTAAAACTGTATAATCTAACAATATGTTCTTAGGTCAGCCTGTAGAATGTAAATGCACCACTCCTTGTATAGAGACGTGGTGAAACCAGTCAATGTGATCAACAGAGTGGCTTGATGCTCTGCTGTCTTTTCTGTCCAAATTATAAGTGATGTTGAAACTGTTATGCAATAGTGGTATGAAATGGGCAGCTGAGGCCTGTTACTCTAGAATTGTGACCATTTGGATATGGTATTTTGTATCATATTTTCTACATGACATTAATACCAATGTGTCTTAAAATGTGCATCCTGACATAACCTGCAAAAGGTCTGTTTTTTTAAATAAATGTGAAGTTCTGCACTTTGTTCTTTTGTTTTTGGAAAACAGGTTTTGTGAGTGATGTAGTGGCGTGAAAATAATACAGCAAAGATTCTCAGGGTGAATCTGAAGCTGGCTATTGCGCCCCTCAGTGTCCAGTAAGCGGCAGGTGATACACAGGTGAATTCCGTGACGTCATGCAGGAAGTGGGCCACGGAAGGTTGTGGGGTTTTTCTGAACAGTAGCTCGACAACTGTGGATATTTGATTCGAAGTGGAACATCTGATCTAACGAAGAGATGTGCACGTTTGGTGAGTGGTTGTCCGATGGTGCGTTGTTGTTGCAATTGAAAACGCCTCGTTATGTAACGTCAGGAGCTAGTTTTCCCCCACGAATGTAACTGACCACAACCTGCAGGTAGGCTACGGTTTTTAAAACTTTGCGGATAGGACGTGTATTAGTGTGTCTATAGCGCTAATGTCTCTGATTTATCCTTAGAGGACGATAGCAGTCAGTCAACACGGTGACAAGGGAAGAGATTCTAACGATTTAAAGAACTTATGCCCATACTATGTCAGTCTGTGGCTCAGCAGAGTCACTCAGTGGAGCCTTTGTATGCAAATGATTTGTAATGCTAATATACACGCACCGCATATAAATGAATATGTAAATAAATATACTGCTTTTTAGAAAGCCAGTCATTCAAAACAATGGCAGGAAGTTATTAAACTGAGGAGCATTCAGTGTTGGAAATTAAGAACATTTATTCAGTTAGCCATCTGTATTTAAGTACAATTTTGAGGTACTTGTACATTTTCTGCCTTTTCATACTTCGACTTCACTACATTTTAGAGGCAAATGCTGTACTTTATACTGCACTACATTTAGCCTATTTGATTACTTACCGTTTGCTTTCAGAATCATGAATAAAATAAAATCCAGTATAATCACAAGACAGTTGGGAGATTCACAAACTACTCCGTATGTAAAGTTGTAAAGCACTTCAAACTATAAGTAGCCTATATAAGGTAGGTAACATTAGCTCCACTTTTACCAGTTGCAACACTGAAGTGATAAATACAATAATGTGTCAATAATTATAATCGAATATTATCATAACCATTTATATAATGAATTGTTTTACTTTTTCAAGAATGTTTTTCTAATATTTTTCTACATTTGCATTTTTGTGTAAATGTTCCTTTTACTTGTAACAGAGTATTTGGACTCTGTAGTATTGTTACTTCTGCTTAAGTAAAGGACCTGAGTACTTCTTCCACCACTGTGAGAATTTGCCTTCTAACATCACATTGCAAACTGTGGTGGTTTAGAAACTTCAACATGACATGCTGCAGTTTGTACACCAGAGAGCACTGGCAGGTAGATTTATCAGCTGTGATTTCAGACAAAAAGATGGTCTATTTTGAACACAAACAATCTGCTGATAAATGTTAGACTTTTTAAAACGTGAATAATGATACCAGTATTAACCACATAGTACATGATAAATATGTTGACCTCACAGAAATTGTTTTTGATTGCTGTACAGAATGGGGTATGTAATACATCATGCAAAATTTGTAGAACCCCTTTTACAAACCTGTTTCAAGCTTTCACTCGTGACATTTTGCCACTTGTATTTCTGTTATCCAGATAAGGACAAAGGGCCAAGAAGGCTGATGAAAAATGGGCTAGTTCTCATCCTGGTTGGCCATGTTAACTTCATCTTTGGAGCTATCGTCCATGGGAATGTCCTCCGCCACATTTCCAAACCCAGCCAGCATATCACCACTGAATACACTGTCGCTAATATCATCTCTGTCACCTCTGGCCTGCTGGTGAGTCAGTAGTTTTTCAGATAGTAATGTTTGTTTTGAAGTCAGCTGAGCAGTTCAGATGAGGAAACTGCACCAAGAGAGTTAAGGTTCGCAGAACTTTCAAAAGCAAGGCAATATTTGTGCATGTTTTACTTTGAAATGTTTACTTATCTATATTCATGTCAGCAACTCTCTTTGTTCTGTGCATCAGAGCAACAAGTGTATGTATCTCAGGTGATTTGCACGTCGAGTCAGTTATAGTGTTGTGTGTTTTTCTCAGCAATCAAGACTGAACTTGCCCAGTTAAAGGGAGCTGGTTTTTCAAACCAGTCACTAGTCGCTCTAGGGCAGGCTTCATTATCTGAAGTATCAGACTGCAAAGCAGCTAGTTGTTGATGATGAGACATGTTAATGTCACGTTTCTTTGAACTACTCCACTCAATCATCTTGTCATTTAAATCTTACAGAGCATTGCTGCTGGAATTATTGCCATTGTGGTGTCAAATAACCTTCGTGTGTTAAAGCTGGTAAGAATGTAATTTGTTTTCGCTTCAGTCACTCACTCTGTGTCTGTTCAGTGACCACTTATGTTTATATATGACATGTCTGTATGTCCAGCAAATAGGACTTCTAGCTGTGTCATTCCTGAACGCCCTGCTCTCCGCAGCGTGCAGCACTGGGTTCCTCTTGGCAATTAGTGTCACTGTTGCTCATAATGGGCAGGGTTTGATGAAGGGATGCAATGACACACAGGTGCCCATCAGTGCTCGGTCACCTGTTAGTGCCCAGTGCCCATTTGACACAACACGAATCTATGTGAGTCTAAACCTTCCTCTTTAAAAAGTTATACTTTACTCCATCCCTCTGGTTTTTTGCTTTTGTTCCTCCCCAGTTTGACTGACAGCTCAAGCTGCAACTTTTGAAGTGTGACATTTCATAAAAGCATCACAGGAGGAGTAGTCTGCCTTGTAGTGCTGCCTTAATTCTTTCTCTTTCCTACCACCTCTTGTCTCTCAGGACACCACTCTGGCACTCTGGGTTCCCTGTGCTGTGTTGGCAGCGGCTGAGGCTGGACTGTCTGTCTGGTGCTTCATCTTTGGATTGGCTTTGAGGGGGCTGGCACCTTGTGGGAACAGCTACATCAAAGACCAGGTGTGTGTGTGTCTTTGTGTTGGGTTTGCTTGAGGGGTGTAACTGTCTGATTCACACCAGTGTGCACACATACAACTTAGTCTCACACTTCTACTCCCATCTGATCCGCTTGTTTCTCCCTTACTTGCTCACGATAAGACCAAGTAAAACATTTTATACTCAGTTCTTCTTTTATCCTCTATTCCAGTTGGAGGAAGAGGCCGCGTGCTCTGCCCACAGCCAACATCTGATTGAACAGCACTTGAACCCTGATGCATAACTGGACAAAAAACAGGAGCCTTTGTGTAGGCGAGCACAACTAAAAGATATTACAGCAGCAGTATGCAGACTAGTAATTTGCTCAGCAGGTTGTCACTGTGAAGCAGAAGGGGAATCAGTTTGAAGAGACGGATTCATATTACTAAAGACTCAGATGATGACTGATTCATTTATGCACTAAACAGTTTGTCTTTTATGTAAAACTTAGATTTAATTAGACTCGGTTAGAAGGGTAAGGCAGTGTATATGTACCTAATGAAACCTGTCAATGGTAAATACAACAGATATTCACTGTGCATATCAGTGATTTTTTTGAGTTATCAGTATCTGTTTGGCTTCACTAGATCCAAACATGTCATGCTAAGCATCCTAAAGCTTTGTTTATAAAGAAAGTTCTTTTTTATGTTTTAAAAAGTGTATTTTATTTGAATTTTGGTATATTTTTGCTTGTATAAAGTGATTTTACATTTCACCAAATGTATTTTATTATTCTCCATGGGTTTAATATTTTACTGTTTGTTCACATTCTAAACCACTCTGGAGATTCTTTCAGCAAACCACAACCAAACCATTGTTTGCTTACATACACGTTTAATGCCCAGTGCTAGCAGCCTATGCACATTAGTAAATTGTAATGTGGAGTAAGGTCATGGAAATCATATGTTTGCTGGGACATTCCAAATTATCTTTAACACTATGGTAGATCCAGTTTTTGGCTTCAAATTAAATTAGATTGTTAGATAATTGTTGTATAAGCAACTGCAGTTAGTGACATTACTTTCCACTCTGGCTCACTGTTGTGGAAAGACCATTGGCTAGTTCAGTACACCACAGATATAGCAACTATACTATATTTAATGTTTTTATATTTTCTCTGACTGCTTCTGAAAGGAATCGCCAGCCCCACCTTTAATCAAATAATTATGCTTTTATATATATTTTTGAAACTTTTGCCTTCAGTAAGATGTACACAATGACTAAACAAATGAGAAACTGGGGGTTGGAAATTCTTTCTTTCTGTGTGCAGCCAGAGTTACAGAAAATCTCACTGACAGGTCAGGCTGCTAAAAATGCAGTGTAGTAGAGATATTAAGAGGATGCTTCAGGAAAGATGCTCTGAACCCTGTGAAACTGGACTGCAACATAGTGGTGTGTGCATTTGTGTATGTACAGTTTCTGTAGGTGAATGTCAAGTGCGGTCATATTAAGAACCTGAAACGGTATGTGAGCCAGCAGCCACACACACACACACACACACACACACACACCCACACCCACCGCTGCTCAGCGACAAAGAGGATCAGATCAGATCAGCCATGAAGTGGTTAATCTAGTGCCATGCTCAATCAAGTGAAAGGGAGTCATAGCACGCAATACAAATCCTGAGGCTGTAAGGGATAAATATTGACATAGTGTTGACCGATATAGTCACAACAAGTCTGTATGGCTGTATCAGCCACTATGACGTTGACATCTCACTGTAGCCTGTGTTTGAAATCACAACATGAAGAGTAGACGTGGCTTAAGATATTATAGATGCATAAGCTCATTATATCAGGATAAATGAACTGAAATCAAGTCATATGACAATATCTTGATGAGTTAACATTTTCAGAAACTGGGTTCTTGGGGACATTGTGAAGTAATCAGTGTCCTGTATCTAAGGCTTTGTAGAATGCAGTCAATTTATGCATTTACTGCAGTTCATATTTATATGTCAGAAAGCAACTAAATTCCTTGAGCAAACCACATTTAGTTAAATGCGTTATTACTTTGACTATCTCTGATAAAATGAGCCATGTTATTTTGTTGAAACTGACTGAATTGGAAACATGTGTACTACAAATCTTTAACAATGGTTTACTCCCTCTCCTTGCTCTAAAATGATTAAAAGGAACCCAGAGCAAGATAAAATGTGCCATTTAGTTGATACATCCATGTGCATATACTATAATACTAATGTTCCACATATTACCATATTGTGAATAACTGATGAGTATTTCTTAAAATGTGTATTATTTGTGATTGACTTTTTCTGATATCCTAGAGGATAAAGATCCAGATGTTTATCCTTTATCCCGAATTGGCCTTTATCTGAATTAAGGAGCCAGAAAGTTATGTAACATCCAGCTTTTCACTGCAGATGAGCAGACTGCTAACAGAATAGTTTGGGAATGCTAATATACCTTCACAGGCACATACAGCAGTGATAATTGCATATAATTTGGCTGAGAGGTAATATTCAAAAAGGAAAGGCAAAGGGCCAAGTAGAGAGCCTTAGGGTCTTAATACAGGAAATGCAGTGTTTTGTAAGACTTGAACCACATGAGAGCTGAGCCTGAAACACCAAGTTGGTTTTCCAATCGGTTTATGAGCAGACAGAGGTGGTGTTAAAAGATGCACAGAGGTGGAATCGGAGTCTCTAGTAAGTACAAGATCATTCACCACTTTAGTGCAGTTTCACTTCAATTGACTTTACCACACTAAATGAAACTTCTAACAGGCTCCTGTGTACTCAACAGACCCGTTCAGGTATCCATCCATGCATGCTGTTGTGCATGTTGTAGTACGTCCACAACAGCACCTAACGTCCAAGTCGGGCCAATTTGCTCGCGTCTCTGCGCGGTCACGCTGAATTCGCGGTCACGGTGTGTCGGCAGCATGCTGCAAGGGAACCGGCTGCAGACAGAAGAGCGACCAGGCACTGCGGTGAGCCGCTCGTTATTCTTCTCACAAGGTAAATCACCTATAATCGTATCGTTAGACAGGGGCTTTGCACTCCATTTAATTCGTTATCGTCAGAAAGCTGCACAGACTTGGACACCAAATGCTTAAAAGGATTCGTGCACCACAGCGCGCTGGGTGGTTAAAGACACTGCGGTGACAAACGCACGCAGCTCCCGAGATTGATAGCGCTCCCTCCGCTGTGGTCCTGGCGTGTCACCGTGTGTGGTTCCTGTTTCGTGCCGCTGACGCCTGTTTTTTAAAGGTCGGTCCTGTGTGGAACTAGCTGGGCGAGGCTGAAGGGGCTGTAGTCCCTTCAGCCGGCGGACGGTTGATGTTAAAGTGCAGCGTAACGTTATCAGTTTAATAATGTTAGAGACGCTAGCTAGCTGCCAGTTAGCTCGTGTCTAACGGTCGGCTAAGAGCAGTTTGACGCAGGTGACAATTAAAACTTGACAAATGTACGGACACCCGTATTTGCGCTTTTGTCTTTAACAGTATATTAGCCAAGCTTATTCATAAAGTTTACTGTGTGGCCAACCGTGAAGACACCGAGTCGCAGTGTGAAACATAGCGGGGGAGCGCGAGTGTTGCCCGACCAACCTCACACAAACATGCGGGTGGGGGTGGTGTTTGATCATCCGCAGGTGTATCGTTCCCGGCTTCACACCTCACTGATGAGTGAACATGTTCTCAGTAGTGTGCAGCATAAATCGTGTATGAACCCGCTGATACAGCGCTCACAGATTTGGCACAGGAGGTCCATTTAAATGAAGTCTACACAATACTGGATGTCATGGTGCCAGAAATGCTAACCTTCCTCCTAATAGGCTGCTGTAGATTTAATCAGGTATAATACAGACCTGTGTAGACCTAAGGGTGTGGCTGAACAGACACAGCACAACTTTACTGTAAACAAGAACACTCTGCTTGTTTAACGTTGGATCTGTGTTTTTAAACCTGCAGGACCTGCTTGATGAATGTGAATTGGTGTCTTGTAGAGGAGTCAGCAAAATCATTGTGAGGATAAAGACATATTGTGGGCTGGGCTTCAGATGAGCATCACTGAAAATAGAAGAGAGGAAGGCAGCTGAGAGAAGACGTCCAACAGATGGCTGATGGTGGGGCTGTTATGTCTGGGACACGCTGTCAGTTTGGGGATGGAACAAGAGGAATCAGTCTTTGACCAGAGCAGTGCCAGGAGATGGAGACAATCTATTGTGTTGTTTTAATGAGAAATTAAGAAAGTGCATCCTGAGACACTCTACAGGAACAGCAAATACCACAATGGATGGTGAACTAGAAGACTGTCAAAAAGAGTAGCTCCATTTGTGGCTGACAAATGATTTGTACTCCACTGCATGTGCAGAGCGGATTTCTTGCTTTACCTCCACACTGACTTTAAAAATGGGCTCATTAGCTAATGCTATAAAGCTTTAAAAACAGTTCCTCTGTGCAACATTAAGATGGAGCCACCAGTTGAAAGAGGACTGCAAGACTCTTTCTCAAAAACTGCAACAGGCTTCTTTGGATGGCGAGTTCCTGTCAGTTTTTCTTTCCTCCTGTTTCTTCTGCTCTTCTCCCTGGTTACACCGGCTCTGTCCATTCACATGGCGTCCATAGAGAGCCACAGTGAGTTTAGCTGTGAGCCCATCAGACTGAGAATGTGCCAGGATCTGCCTTACAACACCACCTTTATGCCCAATCTACTAAATCACTATGACCAGCAGACAGCCGCACTAGCCATGGAGGTAGGTTGGCTGTTTGTGTCGTTTGGGCAGTGCATGCTTTGTGTGTTTGTGGTAGAGCACTTTGGGAAATTGGATAGCTGCTGCCATGAATGAGAGAGGTAAAATTACATGGTGTTCCTATAATATATACACTGTGAAGCATTAAACTATTTTATGGTGACTTTTAACATTTTGACAGGAATCAAACATAGGTTAACATGTATTTACAGCATGATGCGGTTCTTTGTCCTTGTGACAAGGTGCGGAAAATGTAAACAAATAGAAAACAACAGCCTGCAGAGTTTCACACTGTTGTGTCCCTGCGACACTGTCAGGGAGTAGAGTCATTCAGGAATGATTGCATCTGAAAATGAAAATTCCTTAAATATCAAAGCAGATAGTGTTGGCTAAGGTCATATAACATAGCACTTCTGTTATTATGGCCTGAAGGAACCCACCTTAGAGAAATGAGTCATTATATTTAGTTAATCAAAGCAGTGTTGTAATTGGAGTATTAATGATTGTAGTCTGATTTCTTTTACATTTTCTGCAAACGCAGCACTGTACAAACTATCACACATCCTTTGTACGCAGAGTAGATAGAGGTGGTTTGCATAGGAACAATGGACACAGAAGGAGAAGCAGGTTTCTTTTTAAAAATTCACCTCTTTCACCTAATCTGTAGGCTATAGGAGAACAAATTGGATACACAGAGCCACACTTGGAATGAATTGGCTTTCACACAGGCATGGAATATCAAAGAGTTAACAGGAGCAGTGAAGCAATTGAGAAAGGTGATAGTCGATCTGTCCTCTTCATGTTACATCTCCATCTTCTCAATGCGTGTTGCTGTTGCATGTAGACAATGTGTATGCACTCAGTCAGGCTCTCGTGACCTTTCTTCAGCGTGAACAGTAGCTGTCAGCCAGAAGCTGCTTTCTGAGCCACAGCAGAGGGAGAAAGGACAGACTGCAATGAGATGCTTATGTGACTGATGCTTCCAGAGAAATGTTTTAAGTGTAAGGGCAGTGGTTTTAAGCAACATGGTGGAAGAAGTGCCGCGTTACACGCCGAGTGTGGTAGTGGACACACACGATCCATCAGGATCATGTTACCTCTCTTTCCTGCTCCTTTGTTATTCCCCAAGAGGGAGAGAGAGAGCACAGGGTGAGGTGTAGCTGAAAAACTAGACAGTAATTACCCATCTGCAGCTAGTATTTGTTTTAAATGTAATGTATGGCACTGTATTTGGAATCCTGACACGTTTGGGTGTGTTAGTCCTAGTAAACTGTTCTTGAGCTGCATAGTAATTTCCTAACTGTAAATAAAGGTAATTTATATCAAACAACCAGTAAAAACAAAGATGAGGGAAAGCTAGGTTGCATTGCTTGTATCTCCAGACTTTGTCATCTTTCTGTGTATCTTCATCCAAATGTCTGTGGGTCCCAGTTCCACTGCCCACTTACCTGTGTTGTGGCTACCATGCAACTATGGTTTATAGTCTGAAAAATATGAAAGGATGGATGACAGATATAGTCAGCTGAATTAAGTCTGCCTCCAGCTGTTCATAGTTGGCATATTAAATTACTCCTGTTGAAAAGCAGATGAATTTAGACAAGGCCAGTGCTCGCTGTGTACTTTGAGTTTAATCTTAGGGGATTTTAATTTTTAGTTAATGCTTACTTTATATTTTCCCATGCTTAAAACCTGATTAATGCCAGCCAAGAGATCAAGCCAAAATTGCTGTGCTTTTCACTGAATTGCAGAGAGGGGGTAGGGATTTCTAACTTTATATCTGGTCAAAATATGCAGTGCAGGAGACCTGGGATTACAAGTGTCAAATGCTCCTTTTCTCTCTTCAGAAAATAGAGGAAAAGCAGCTTTATTTTGGATTGATAGTCATGTATTTTCAGTGTTCTTTAGTCATTCACTGAGCACATTTAGGACCATGCAAATGTTCAAATCAAGTTAATTCCCCAGTGTCATGTCAAAACACGCTGTGTCAGAGACTGTAAGACTGTTGATGAACTTGACTTGACCCAGATGAAGAAGCAGCCAAGTAACTGACACCGTCAGTCCCTGCAGTCATAGAAGAGACGGCTTTCTGAAGATGGTTGAGTAGCAACATGAGCTCTGTTAGTTCTCCTGCTCTGCTCTGACCAGGAGTGTTATTCCTGGTGGGAACTCAGGAGGAAATTTAATAATATTGCTTGTGGGACACTGGCTGCATAATACCAACTTGTGTGTGTGTGTGTGTGTGTGTGTGTGTTCAAAGATGCTCCCAGTTGGCGGTTTATTGAGTACACCAAGGTAAAACTAGTGCAGTCTAACCCAACAGTCCTGTAATAAGTCGGTTTAAGTTTAAATTAGGGATGTCAACGTTAACGCGTTAACGTATGATTAATCAAAAAAAACGCAAATTAATCATTTGATAAGTTTTGACCCCAACCTCTTGCCGTCATCGCAGCGCGGATGGTTATCTATTGTGTGATAAGGCCGGGTAACGTGACAGCGAACGTGTGTTACAACATGATGGCAGAAAACACAACGCCTGGTGTGCTGAGCGGCAAGTTTCGTTATAAAAAGCTTCCAGATGGAAGTTTGGATAAAACCAAAGTTGTGTGCATTTATTGTAGTGATAAACTGTCCTTTCACCGAAGCACAACAAGTTTGAAGTACCATCTTCGGGCCAAACATATTTTGGCAGATGTTACTAAAGATGCCAGTGCTGATACAGCATCAACAAGCTGTGCTCTTTCATCTGAAAATGTTAATAAGCTAGTCTGTCTGAGCAACTGGCTGAAAGAAGAGTATATTGTATGATTGGTTGGCAGGAGGATTGTTGCCTAGATGAACACTGTAGAGACTGTTCATTTTATCTCTGTACAGACATTTAATTTCTAAAATAGACCTATAATAGAAATGTTGATTGTTGAGATAACTGGAGGATCTGTTTCCTTAAACTAGTTTTGTTATACATTTCTTTACTGCAGATCAAGAATGTACAGAGTGTTCATTTTGTGTTTTTGTAGACGTTTCATTTCTGAAATGGTATTATAATAGATATGTTAATTGTTGAGATAATAAAACTGGAGGATATGTTACCTTAAACTAGTTTGACATGCATTTCTTTATTGCAGCACATTTACAGGTAAATCATACTATTTTAAATTTGTGATTAATTGTGATTAATCACAGTCCATCACTGATTAACTTGATTAAATTCTTTAATTGATTGACAGCCCTTGTTTAAATGGTTTGTATCTGATCATTTTGGAGGCTGGAGCTTGTGCTGATGTTAATCTGACAGGTCATACTAACAACCTCATGAGGGAAGGATTCACTACAGGACTATTACATTACAGTTTTAACTTGTACTTAATAAAATAACTGAGTGTATATACATGCACCTGCATTAGATTTTGCACAGTGCAAGTGAGTCTGTAACTACTAAAATACGTGTTACATCAAGAATTAAGTTAGTGTAGTATTGTAAAGTATACAGAATATTGAGATGATGCATTTGGTTTTTATATTCTTTACCATTAGGCAGGAAGCTAATATCTCTGAATTACCTAATCAGTTAATGTATGTGCTCTGTCAGTGGCTTTTGTTATTAGTAAATTATATAATGTGTAATTCAGATGATTTCCAAAACAGAATTTAAAGCTACTTCTGCAGATTCTCATTTCCCAGGTGTCCATATATTTTACAGCCATGACAACCTCCACTGGGGGTTGTTGGGCCTTTTATTGTTACCAGAGTATCAGTTGAACCTTCATAAAATAGAAGCTGTGCAGCAGCTCGGATCGGTGAACGAGAAAATCGTCTTTATGAAGCGGAGTTTCATAAGGACAATGTGTTTAACAGGAGTTACTGAGGTTTGGTGAAATCCAAATGGATGTGAAGGCAAAACACATGTAATTTGATTAGTTTCAGGATGAACAGCTTTGTCACAGTCTGCCTAACTCAGCTGTAGTTTTTGGTTGGTGTTACAACAGTATACAAGCGTGGATACATTCAGGTCTGTTAATTCATAAAGATCAGCCTGATGGAGCCAGTTCTGTTTTCAAAGATTCCCTTCAACAGAGGATGGCTGATGTAAGGGTACAGAAGTTTTTACCAAGTGACAGCTTATAATTTGTGTGTCTGTTTGGTACCTTTCAATGTTGTAACAAAATATAAAATAAACAACTGCTGCCAAATCAGCATGAAGAATTTCAGATGCCTTAATGAAACTGTAGCCATGGTCAGCAGCTGTTGTAGTCACTTTTTGGGTCACATCACTTGATGAATGTTGTCTCTGGCTCAAGCTTTCGTGTCTTGCACAGTAGATTTGTCACTCTAGGGAGTTGTCATGTTACTGTTGTTTATGTGGCGAGTTGTCTTGAAGTCGTAGATTGAGACACAACAGTGTGGAGATATGTCCTCAGATTGGATGGACACGCTGCCTGTTCTCCTGCTTTTTTAGATGTCAAGCTAAACCAAAATTGGATGATCCCTGACTGTTGTGCACGATTAACATATTAGATGACAGTTAATCGGGTTTGAGTGAAAGGCTTGAGGTACAGAGTAGTAGTTTTCTTGTGTGTAATTGCTGAGCCTGCATAAGGACTTGCTGTATACTAATATTTTGTGTGTGGGCGTGTCGGGGTGGGGGCTGGCATTACTCCTGTTGTGCGAATGTAAATTGGTTTACATAGCCACATTGGGGGCACTTGACATCCTTATGGATATAAAAACAAATATCCAAAATGTAAACTGTTACATTTTAGAGTGATGACTTGGTTTAAGGTTGGATTAGGTTAAAGCTGAGGGTTAGAGTTGGTTTAGGGTTAGGCAAGTAGTAGTTAAGGTTAGGTTAGGTTAAGTCTCTGGGAAATGAATGTAAGTGTTAGGGTTGGGAGTCGTTCTGGTTCACCATCTTGAAGGATGTCCCTATTCCTTCTCTGAGGAGTGCAGCGGCTGCTGGAGGAGCCATGAGTGAGAATACACGAGAGCATCCTTTGTGCAAGTCTTTTATTGACCGACGTGCCCTTTTATCAAAACTCAGTTGATGATTGGATGCTTTAGATGAAGAATGGGAGGAAAGGGCGTCTCATGTCTCCACAAATGTGTTTCCTCTCTTCTAGCATCTTTTTTCTTGCATCTTATGTGGGCAGGACTAAGAGGGCAGTGTGGATGCAGTTAAACAAATAGGACTAATGTATAGTCCCCACGAGGAGTGAAAACAAACGTGTGTGTGTGTGTGTGTGTGTGTCCTGTTTAAATCTTATTCCATTCAACTCAGAGCATTTTGGGAAAGTGAGGACCTTTTGACTGGTTTCCCAAACCCTTTGCAAAAGGTTGAAGGTTAAGATTTGGCTTTAGGGTTCAGGTTAGAATTGGTTTTGGGGAGGGCGTCTTATGGCCGTGTGGTTACATCCCAGTGCACCATGCACTTGGCAGCACACTGCATGCATGACATCAAGTCCAATCGCAGACATTCATTGCATCTTTACCCTGCTCTCTTTCTGTCTCCCTTGTTTCTCGTCCACCTCTGTTCCACCCCCCACCCCACCCAAAAAAGAATCAGTTTTAGGAATTTGGTTGTGACGGCTAAGGTAAAGGCCTAAGGAATGCATTAGGTCAGTGAATGTCCTCTCAAAGATGGCTGTGAGTGTGGGGGAGGTTGACTGTGCCAGCTGTCACCTTTCACTAGTGCTAACTAGCTGCTAATCTCCCTCTCTGCTCCACAATGAAGACATTGATTCCCACAGAACAACCACCGCCCCATCTGCCACAGTAGTCGATTAAACCTGAGTGAAGATGGGGAGAGAGACTGGAATATTACAGCAGGAAGTGAGAGACGAAGGAAAGGAGTTTCTAATAGAGTGTTTAAATGGTGAAATAATTTGGGAACATGTTTCATGTAAATGTATGTGCTTTTATATTTGCATGGTTTCGTGTCTGCATGTCATATAGGAGCATGGCCTGTACTGTCCATCTGCCACCCCACATTATGGTTCCCAGAGGTCTTGACATTATAGACATATGACATCATTCGGATTGTGTGTCTGCACTAAGACAGTAAATGAACAAGACTCACATGGCTTCATGTAGAGTTCTTCTTAAAAGTGATGCTTTCCCCTGTAAAGGCATGTCTTTTTCTTGCTTGCGTAGACACTGTCAAGCTTTAAAAAAAGTTGACATAACGTGTTAGTACAAATTAAATTAAAATGGTGCTTTATTTACATAGTGGACAAAGAAAGATGGCAGGAAAGAGAGGGTGTTTTTGTGAATGTGCCGTCATACAAAAGACAGAAGGACAGTTATGAAACAGAATAGTTCATCATGCATTGTTGTCCTTTGTTAAATATATAAATAAATCATGTGTTAGGTATTTTTAGTCAGATAGATATTGGATAGATACTTTATGTATTAGAAATGTTTAGTGGAGATAGGATGTCTAGTCAGACTGTTAAATGCTTAGTCATGCTTATGAGTTTCTACAGGGTACATCTGGTCAAGGATAACTAGAGAGAAGAGTTGATGACTGTCAGCAGACAGGGTGTTTAATATTATTATTATGACGTGTATAACTGTAGCCTTAGCCATAATATGTTCTTATGTTTAAGTCACGACATGTTACTAGAAGTCGTGAGAATGTTTTTAGCTACACACCACTTAACCAACAGACACACACACACCCACATTGATTTGCTTCATGTTTTGACTACTGCTATGGCCAGCTGCAAAGCTGGCAACAGAGACGTCTCGGTTGACCTTTCTGTGTAGTATGGGGCTAGCCCAACCGAAGGGATATAATGTATAGGCCTGGTGGGGTCAGGGGCTTTCATCTTACATCTGCCTGCGTGCATGTTGGAGGTGCAAGATACTTGAGCGTGTAATGTTAATTTTACCTGTGATCCTTTGAATAAATCAGCACGGTTTTGAAGTTACTTGGACTGTCTCGTCTCTCAGAGTTAGCAATGGTAACACGAACCATATCCTACACATGCATCGTGCCAGAGCTGTCCTGCCTGAGGCCTCCAGAATCCGGATGCCTGTCTATTCTAGGACTTTCCCCTTGGTTTAAACTGTGGATGTTTGGCTTTCTGCACTAGAGTTTCATTTTGGTGTCATTCTTTGCCTAAAAGACATCCAGTGATTTCTCCTGACTGAATGAGCTTACTTTAGTTTTCTCCCGTTACTCAAATAAAGAAGGCAAAAATAACAATCTGAGAGACTTGGTTTTATGTTCATGTTAACCCGTCTTCATTCGCCCTCTTTGTTTTTTTTTTTTTGTATAGAATTGTTCCCATTCTCTGATACATTTTCTCTTAAATGGAAAAAATACAGAAGCTACACAAAAGAAGAAAATTCTGTGCTGATGTAGTTTGTCCAGGCAGTTGTGACACGATCTTTTTCACTTCGGTCCCAGGGTGAAAGTGATTTGAAGGCCCCTGGCCTAACGGGCTCATTTGGGTTGCAATAGAGCACACAGTTTGTAAAGCAAACAGACTGCAACCTTAGCTCTGAAAGAATTCACTTAGAGCTGTCAGTCACTTTGCATGTATGCTATCAGGCTCTTTGAATAAATCAAGCATACAGGAGAAATTTAGATGCCCTGCAGTGCCTTGATTATTATAAAAATCCACCTTTGCGTGCAGCCTATCAGCTCCCACCAATTTAAGACAGTGCTGGCAATGAAAGTGTATGATTGGTATGAGACACAGCCGCAGTCTGGGCTTTTTTCTTTCTCTGGCTAATGCAGCATTCAGACTGACAGCGCAGTGGGAGACCATATAATAAGAGTGCACAGATTTTTCTTACCTTACTGTTTGCATGTCTCTGCAGCTGTGTAAGCCAGCGTTGTTGGACATATTTATTTTAGTTTGTAAGTTTTATATTGTCATTGATGTACCACCTAATAGTCGTTTTTTTTCATTCTACCACACTCCTGTCAAAGTCAGTTACAGTCGAGACTTAAGGTTCCTCCAACAGAAAACCATGTTCACCGTTTTTCTCTGAATCTCTTACCTTGAGTAATGGAACAGGTTTATTCTTTACTGCAGAAAGCTCCAGACAATAACTTTAGTACTTAAGTGCATGAAAGTCATGCACTCTCCCGTCATTCAGCAGGGTTCTGGTTACATGCACAAGCACCCGTTTGACAGAAATATGATGCTAATGTTGTAAATTTGAAGAATATGATGTCCCACTGGAATTATTACATGTTGAAAGCAAATTATCCCAAATTGCAGTGTTGCTTTCTGTCTTCAGGTCTTTGTGTCCAGGTTTTGATTTTTCTTCTTGTCGAGGCCATGTCGGCTCTTAAAAGCTGCTTTTCAATACTAACTAAATAATTTTGTTCTCGTTTTTGATGCCGTTATTTAGCCGTGTTAGTGAAGTCACATGACCTGTTGTGAACCCCAAGTTATAGTTCAGAAAAACAACAGTGAAATAGAAAATGGTGAAGTGACAGACAGCCAGCTGCAAACGTAATTACTGCAATTACTGTGAAAAGATGCTTAAGAGCTTTTCTTATTCCACATGACCACCCTTTGTTCTGTAGCTCCACCTACCTGCTATTCATGCACCAGCCCACTATAGCATTAAAGTGCCTATTTTCTTTGCCTGGTTTTCTTCATTGAAATCAGCACTATTTAAGTTCCTGTTATTATGTTACTGCGAAAATGTAGGATAATGCTTTTTGCTGGTAGTTATGAGTTGCAGAGGTAGATTAATTTGTGTGAGACCAAAGAACTGGAGGAAGAGACAAAGCGCTCAAAGAAGAAAATGTGTGGGGCGGTAGAGCAGAAAGAGGGTGTCAAACTAAACAGAGGGAAATACTGACAATGACAGGTTGTGTAAAGGCTTTAGACCCTACTGTCTCCGGTGTTTGTGTTTCTCTCGGCATGGGGTCCTGTCCTTCAAATTAAGACTGCTCTGTTTAAGAAGGGCCACACTGGGGTCACCAGGTCCCCACAACAGAGAGTGTGCGTTTATGTGTATGTGTGCCAAATCTGGAAAGTTCAAGGCTTGCTATGCTGAAGTGTGGCCTGTTGTGCTTTTTTTTCTTTGTGTGTGTGAATATGAAGGAGAGAATGGGGTTTTATAGTTGTGTTTTTGTGTTACTGTGATGTGTTGTGTATGTGAGCCTTCATGGTGTCCAGTTCATGTGAAGAGACTGATTATCCTATTCACTCCGGCAGAGACAGACAGGTCCTCATTCAGTGCAAAATGTCCTGTTTATTTTAGCTAAATTCCTGATTATCTTGCTTATTCTGACAGTCTATTGAAGCCGCCAGTCCGGATGAAGCAGTCATTTGTTTATGCACACAACAAAGGCACTGCCTGTTGCAAACTGGTCCCATCAGCATAGCTGCCACCACTGCTTCACCAGCATCACAGGTCCTAATAAAGAGAGATTTGAGCAGCAGTTTTCCATCAGTCATCCTCTGCCCTGTAGACCACTGCAAATGCTGCAGGTTTACAGGAAAATATGAAGCAGTGCTGTGTGCCACATGAACTCCCTAACATAACATTCTCAGTGCATTAGGACAGTATTCAGTTGAATGCAGTGTCGTATGCTGCTAATCTAACTGCATAACTTTGAACAGGACAGCTAGTAAGGCTTATTCTCATTATTGTGTCCATTTTTTTCTAATTAATACATTAATCACTAATCAAATGATCAGTGGTAGAAGTACTCAGATCCTTAAAAGTAACAAAACTGCAATGTAAAAATACTGTTACAAGTAAATGTCATGCATTCAAAGTGTTGTTTAAAATTTACATGAAGTACCAAGAGTAAAAGTACTTCATGCACATTTCGCATTAATGTTATTAATTTATTGGATTATAAATTTGTGAGGTATAATATGATTATTCGATGTCCCTGGTAGGCTAGTGGTTACCATTTTAATGTTGGTAAAGGTGGAGCTAATGTTTGAAGTACTTTACATAGTGCTGGGCAGCTTGTGAATTTTCCCACAAGAAATCAGTAAAACTCCTGATTATACTGTATTTTTGTTTTATTAATCTGATTCAGTGGTGGGGAGTTCCTGCCTCAAGTGGAGGAGTTCAAGTATCTTGACGTCTTGTTCACGAGTGAGGGAAGGATGGAACGGGAGATTGACAGGCGAATCGGTGCAGCTTCTGCAGTAATGTGGTCGATGTACCGGTCCGTCGTGGTGAAGAAGGAGCTGAGCTGTAAGGCGAAGCTCTCGATTTACTGGTTGATCTACGTTCCG
>NW_018127890.1:1006343-1016764 GCF_001952655.1 Monopterus albus | reverse complement strand
GGTGCTCCGGGCATGTCCCACCGGGAGGAGGCCCCGGGGAAGACCCAGGACACACTGGAGGGACTATGTCTCTCAGCTGACCTGGGAACGCCTCGGCATTCCCCCGGAGGAGCTGGAGGAAGTGTCTGGAGAGAGGGAAGTCTGGGCACCTCTGCTTAGACTGCTGCCCCCGCGACCCGGTTCCGGATAAGCGGAGGAAAATGGATGGATGGATAATCTGATTCAGACAAATAACTAAAGTTATCAAATACATGTAGAGGAGTAAAAAGTATCATATTTGCCTATAAAATGAAGTATGAAGTAGTATGTACTTGGTTGCTTTCATGCAGTGCAGATAGTAGAAGTCAAACATCAGGGCAAAAAGCCCATCACTCCCTCTGAAGCCCAAGGAGACACATTGAAATGCCTTGTTTTGTTTGAACTAGTCCAAAACCCCCAAAATAAAAAGTTACTCATGTTTTACTAATCTTAATCTGAACCCATGACCCAGCCTGCAGATTGTGTATATATGTACATACACAGATGCATGGTGATCCCTTCTCAGGCAAAGCCACTCAATACAAGGCACCGCTAACATTTTCAGCACCCTGCAGGGCAGGACCACCAGCAGCATTAAGGGCTTTAGTGGCACTAATTGTGCACTTATCAGCCCACATGAGTCTTTCTAGTTAAACCTAAAATAGCTCCCATGTAAAGTATATAGTCATTTTAAACAGTTCAGCTCTGGGCCAAGGGGACAGTAGTTAGACCATGTATCTGAATATCCCAGTTTGATTTTAGAAAATAAGCCTGCTTGTGCTGCTGCCCCTGCAACAACTGCCAGTCTGCAGCTAGTTGTTTTATAAAAACAGAACCACATGTAGAAGCCTCATGTTTAATAACAATTTAACTTGGTAAAACAAAAGAATAAGCTAATAGCTGAGTTGTGTGTATCCGTTTCCCTTTCCTTCTCCACACTGACCCACCCAAGCATCCCACTCACTGTGCAACTCACCCAGATAGTGTCTTTCACCCTCCTCTCCCACTCCAACTTCCAGAATCTATCAGTGATTTATCTACACCCTGCATGGACTGTCTCTTAAACACTGGTCTTTCCACTCTGCAGTCAATATGGCTGCACCTTTTATTTATTATATGATTTTTGCATTTGTTTATTGTATTAACCGAGAAAATAAGCAGTGTTACTTATCCTCCCAAGTGGTGGTTTACAGGTACAAAATAAACATTTGATTTGTGTTGATGATATTGAAGATATATGTGATTTAATTGTAATCTGAGGAAGGATGTTTACTGGAAACTTGTTACTTTAGCATACAGTAAATGAATTTGTATAAAATTATGCTTTGCAGGCAAAACATGATCCAATTTAATAAAAGGATGTATAGATAAAATAATTTTATAATTTCAAATGTATTAGTTTCTGTTTGCAGTTCTTTACAAATGCTTGCTTCCTTGAGTGCTAGCTATACTGTGTTTTCTTCTGACTCTACCAGAATGTATGTAGAAGTGGTAAGCAGATGGATGTGCACAGGCAGCCTGCGTGGTGTTAGGACGTGTGGGTGCTGTCTGATTCAGCTCCATTGTCACATTCTTGGCTCCTCATCTACATGTGTAATTTCATGTGCCCCCCCCCCAATGGTGTTTTGGGTGGTTTTACCCTATAGAGTCCTTCCACAATGTATGTGTGCGTGGGTGCATGTGTGTGTCTGTGCACACGCATGTTATTCTCAATGAGACATGGTCTTATGAGAGTCTGCACATCACCTGTTGCTATGGTAGTTAAATAGGCAGACAAGGAAGAGAAGGAATGGAGGAAGACAGGCAGGGGAGGGGGATGAAATTGGATGATGAGTGCATGTTCTGGACTAAACCGAGGAGAGCAACAGGAGGGAAAGGAGTGCTGGTACAAAGGAAAGCAGGGATTCATATGTCTAGCTAAGTCAAAATACGCTTTTCCCTCATGTGCTAATTGTCTTGGAACAGTGGGACATCATATTCTTCAAATTTACATAAAGAAGCAGAAAGCCATTACTGTCATTGTATTATGCAAAATACAATGAAGTTTGAGTGCCACTACAGTGGTGCCATAAGTGAAATAAATACCCTGATTAAAAGTGAAATGGCACAATAGTCACACATGAGTTGACACCAAGTCTTAACATGCAGGAATTTTAACAAGTTAAAAACAAAAATTCAGACACATTTAACTATAAAGGTAACCCAAACTTAGCCCAGTCCCTTAGTCCCAGTCTACCAAAAACACACTGGAGTAGTATGTGTATTGCAAAACTTATGAGTGATTTACATTTCATGTTTTGGTTAAGAGTATAGACTGCTTTAGAAAACTGAAGAGCACTGAGCCGCTGCACTCACACACGTCGCCACCATCTTGCGTGTAAAGCCTACAATCTGTGATATTGGCGATCAGAGGTGTATAATCAAGCATGGTGTAGTTGAAGAATGTAACGGCTCTGCCCACAACAGCAAAAAGACTTTAGGGATGGTGTTTGATAGCATTTAGAACCTCTTATCCAATTTGTTTGAACAAGTTGTTAGGTAAAAGTGTAGCGCTTTTATTTTACTTATTGCAGTAACAAAACAGATTTACTGTAAATCATTTTATGTGACAAAAAAATACATTTATTTCTATGTATCTCTATGGCCCAATGACTAATAAAGACAATGTGCCAGAAAAAATAGTTTGAAAAAAGTAAAGTTTAAAGAAGCAATGAGAGGAAAACAGGAGGCAACAAAAGACAGAATAATGCAGGTAACAATATATTTTGATTGTTTGTACTAATATTTCTTAGAGAAATTTAGAAGTACAGGGAGAGAATATGCACAACTGAAACGAAATCGCAGAATGAGGACAATGGAGAAAAGAAAACAGAAGAGTATGTTAGTTAATGGTGTTACAAAATAGTTTTCTTCTGAAATGACAGGATAAAAGAGTCGTGGAAGTCAATGAATGCCAGTGTTGGAAGAGTAAAAATGGAAAAGAGGATGTCAAGTGCATGTCAGCATAATTGCCAGGAGTAAATGGGAGGAAAGGAAAATAAGGGATGAATACAGGAGAAAGGAGATAGGAGGAGGGAAGTGAACGTGAAGGGGAATGCCATTAAGGGCTTTGTCCGGTCCTCCCGGCTCAACGATGGGGGGGACACGAATAAATGAACAAATGAATGAAAGAGGGAGAGAGTGTGAGAGAAGGGTGTCCCTTTCTTCACTGTCTTTTCAGAGATTATAGGAGAGCATCACAGTCTGTTCAGTCCTTCTATTCATGGCCAACGCCTGTCTCTCTCATGAGCATGTGAGAGGAGAGAGGCACCAGGCACTCAGCCAGTGTGTGTGTGTGTGTGTGTGTGTTGTGGTGTGAGTTTTTATGTGAGCAACAAGCTAGAAAATGCTGCTTGAGATTAAATCTAGCCAGTATAAAGTGAAGAACGGAGGTGCAGTATGATTAGAGAATAACAGAAAATAGGATGTGAACTGTTAAGGGAGAGGGAGATGGAGATGTTATGTAATTGGTACGTGGTTGTGAAATGATGCACTTGTCTTGCACTGCAGAGAGAGAATGCAGTTGGCTCTGATGTATGGATGCAGGGCAGGAGGATGCAGTTAATAGACTGAGGAGGAGAAATAGAGGGGTCGAGTGACCATAGAGAGGCAGAAGCAAATGGGAATGTTCTAGTTTCTGCAGAAAGATAGAGAGACAGAGAAATGCAAGACTTAGTGGTGATAGCTCGTGGAGAGGGGATGTTGCAGGGATGTTATACTGTAGCTAGTTAATGGAGCTAGAGCCGCTGTGGTCTGACAGTATCTGTGCTGCGGGGCCCGACCGGCTGATATGAGAGCGAGTTACAGTGTGAGACAGAGATAGTACAAGAAGAAAAAGAGGGAGAGCAGCAAGCATGTGAAGAGTTATGCATCCAGAAGGACCTTGGCAGGGTTTAGCAGCAAAAAGCCAGATTTTTCACCTCTAATTTCCTGCTCATCTTTCAGACAAAGGTACAAGAAATGGTCCTTTGCATCTGGCAGTGCATTAAAAGATCAACATTTTGATGTTTTTTTAATGTGCAGGTTCAAGGGATAGGGGTTAGTGATCTGGTACTTGGTGAGGAAGAGTACATGAACAAGAGCACACACAAATGTTACAGTAAACGCACCGATGGGCTGCCAGTCTCTGAGCAGACAGAAAATTTTCTAAACTCTTAATGCCACTTTGCTTTTAATGTACATTTGGTTTCACAGATGTGTAGATGATCTGATTACTAGTGGAGCGGTTGTTGCATCACCATTAAGGGATAAGTGCACTTTAAAGAGCACTTAACAGTCATAAACTCAACATAATGAAAATCACTGATGTACCCTATGGAGGGAACAGACAGCATCACTACCTGTGGAGATATTCAGTTTTGTAGCAGATGCTGACGCCAGTTCAGGAGCTGTTTCTTGGAGCCTTACACCCAACAGCCTTGATGTAACCACAACACAAAGCTGGTGCAAGTTTCAGGAACTGAGTGTGTGTGTGTGTGTTTGTGTGTGTGTGTTTTCGTCTCAGGTTTTCACACTCTAAATAATCCTTCCAATCCATTTGACTCCCTAATCCACCGGGAAACTGTCACTCTTTCTTCTGTTCCACCCCATTTTTTCTCCTTTTCCCTCCTTCCCACCTCCTCCTCCTCCACTTGGCAATGTGTACGAGTTGACTAACTGGATTTTCTACAGCCAAACCCCACACACATTAAAAAATAAAACACCCACTGGCTACTTGGAGATATTATGTGTTCAAAACACTATAGGTTTTCTTGTTTTGGATCTGAATCCAGGTCAGTGCAACCCCATCCTCTTCTGACCTCAGCGAGAGTTGGGGGGAGGCATTCAAGGGCAAGAGAGGGAAAGTAAAATGGAGAGCCATAAAAATGTAATTAGTTGAATAATTAGTTCAAGTTATCAGACTCTTGGGGTGGTAACACTGCCATCAGCGCAGTTTGTGCTTTCGCTAATTCTGATCCTATTGTGAGCAGAACTGCAAAATGTTTATTAAAGTCCTGGAATAATGCCACTAAAAACTGGAACAAAACAACTTGGCATCTTATCTATTTGTAATTACCAAGTGCTTGTTATTGTGAGGTAAAGATTATACTGTATGACACAGGGTTGTGGAGAGCAACTTTAAAATGTAGCATTGTATTGAAGAAGATTGTTGGTCAGAAAGAGTAGTCACAGAAAAGTGTTCCCAAACTTTCTCCCTTGGTCAGCGTCTGACAAGCTGCCCGATGTCTGTTCTGCTGTATTCCCAGCGCTATGACCTGGAAAAGAAACACTTGGTTCAACCAGAAATGCTTTACAAATTGGTGCAAAAAAATTCTACGCTGCAGTACCCCCTATAGCTTTAATGTTGAATGCACTGCTGTCTCTTCTTGCTACCGCCAGCAGCCATAATTGCATGCATTACGTGACTGTTAATCATACGTCTCTTTCTTTCAGCCTTTCTTCCTCTTTTCCTTTGTTGATTTTTTTTTTTTTTTTTTTTTTTACTTAGTTTTTTTTCTCTCTCTCCTTCACCCTGGGTTTCTGTGAGGAGAGGCAGCAAAGAGAAAGAAACTTAATCCCTCTATTGAGCCAGAGGTGGACCAGGCAGGGGCTTTTTTCTCATTTTCCTCTTCGTCAAAAAAACAAACCTGCTTCTCATTCCCAGTGCTCAGAAACAAATAAACCTTTGATTTGATTTTGATGGTGGATTTTCATCAACCATTGTCTGTTAACCTACTAATATTTTGATGTATAGTGAATTAGTGGCATTTATCTGTAGTTTGGTCATTCTAATATTTTGCTGAATAGCTATTCAAATGCAAATGTATGGTTGCTGATTGTAGCTGGAGAAAAAACAGGGTTTTGCTAATGAATGAATTTGTGGATGTTGAAATATTTTTCTCACAGACGTCGTTGACTGATGGCTGAGGTCAAGCCAGCATTCATACAGTTTTAAAGCTGCGTGGGGGAGACGTCAATTTGGAGCACTGTATGATGGATGGTGTTTTGGTAGCATGTGGTTTACAGGATGACCTTGGATCATTTCAGATTTTATTGTACTGTATGTTGCTGGTTTTTCACTGTTTCTGTAGTTGGTTTTAATGTAGTTTGGACTCAAGGTTTAACAGAGAAAGTGTAATCAACCACAGTCACTGTCGCCAAGCACAGCAGCTCTTGTATCCTTACTGTATCTCTGCAGGCTTCTCTGCCTTCCATCACTGTTGTCCTCCACAAAAAGCTGACCGCCTCCCCCTCCTCTCTTTGGGTGGCACAGTTAAGCAATTTAATATCAATATTCTCTTTGTTGTAGGAGATAAGGGGCAATTGCTCTGTCAGAATAATTGCACACATTTGTACACATATGCGCTGATGAAACATGAGAACTGGGATATACATACACAGAATACACGACACACAAGTAAACCCACATGCACAAGAGAAGTAGCCAGAATGGGGACGCACAAAATGGGAGTCACACGTATTCGCTGTAGAGTTAGTATCAGGAGACGCAAAGAACGGCTCCATTCTGTCAGGCAATGAGAAAACGTCACGCAGAAAGCAGCAACCACTGTGTTCAGTGTGGCCCCAGGCTCGTAGCAGAACTCGGAGTGAGAGAGGACGGGGACAGCGAGAGCCTTCTTCAGACTGGGGAGGGTAACGGAGGGCTTTCAGGTTCTGACTGATGGTAAAAACACTTTGCATCACACACATTAACAGGTTTCAGTTATTCTCTTGTCTCTTAATTGTACTCATGCTCACAGTATGTCAAGTCTAGGATGAGTGTTGCACATACACATCACTGATTTCACAGATAACATCACTACCTCTAATGGTAGCCACTGCAGACTTGTGTGAAGTTGTAATTATAGAAATATTCAAACTAATGTACTTTTTACACCCTTTTTTGTGGTGTTGGTTTTTCACATGCAGTATGAATTGTGGGACCTTATGTGCACAGGTGTGTGTCCGATCAGTTAACTTTGCCAGGGAGGTAAATGATGGCACCCAGGATACACCTGACCACAGTTTGGAGCCACAGCACAGGCTCTGAATCCTACTGTGCATGAGAGATTTCAGATTTTTATTTGTAATAAATTTTCAAAATATTCTAAAAACATGTTTTCACTGTATTATGAGTTGTTGAGTGTAGATTGATGGGCATTCCTTTGCAATTTAAATCTACCTCACGGTAAGGAAGCAGCAACCAGGGTTGAGAACCTGTAAATTGTTAAACCAATTTTCCAGTCATGGAAATTGAGATAAATTGTACAATGTTCTGGAAAAACACTTTGTCATCCTGAAACATAGTTTTCACATTTGTGTATTTTCCGTTTGCTGAGAGCAAACTGTCAGGTCTCAGTATGAGCTGACAGCTGAAATAAGGGCGTGTGAGATAAACTTTGAATGTCTAGGGTAGAAATTTTTAGTCATGTTTTTGTACATGAATACCCTAAGCCACTGGCTTTTAAATGCACCACGTCAAAACAGAATCAATGGAACGTAACCAGACAGCCAAGAAGTGTAAGTAGCTTGATAGTTGAAGTACAAATATTAATAACTATTGGCTTGTAATGAGGTTAAACATGTTTAAGATTTATTGCTCCACTACTTGCAATGTGCATTACCAATAAACCTACACAAATCCATTTAGAAATGATAGGAAAAACGTCTTGAATGTTGCTGTGTTTATTATTGCTTTTTGTTGTTAGCCTAAAGTCAGATTTTATTTATTTATTTATTTTAGCTATGCTTGCCTCTACAGTCAGGTGTTTATTTTTTCACCGTAACATGTAATGTAAAAGAGACTGTAGAGAGAGAAATGAGAAAAACTGCAGAAAGTAAAACTCAAAGCACCAAAGGACTAGTTATACAGATAAAGTATCATCATAGATTAATACATATGATTAAAAGAGGCTTCCACACAGAGGAACCTGTTAGTCTAGGACGTGATCCCTGTTTGACATCACAGCCGAAAAAGTCCTGGAAAATAATTTATTGAAAAGAGTGGGAACCCTGAGCACCACATTGCCAACATTTCTCCACTGTATATTGCATGATAGGGATTGTGAGTCAGTCTACACATATGTTTGCTACTCACTTTACTACTGAACTAAGAGGTTTGACCCACAACTAAAAGAAAAATGCATGGGTTGTATAAAACGTGAATCATTGAAGGACCTGAGTGGTGTGTGCACATGCGTGCTAACATGTTTCTGTGCAATACTGGAAACTGTGTCACACAGCCCATGCACCACTGCCCCTATTCACTGGTGGAATATCCCTCCAGTGTGCAGATCTAGAGCACAGCAGTTGAGAACGATCAAAACATACTCGCAAGGCCCGACTCCACACGCACACATTCACTGATGCATGGGTATTTGCACAGATGCACTCATGCAGTCTATAAGCATATACTTTTATAGTAAGCAATCAATTTAAGTGCACTATTTTGTATTACATGTAAGCACGCACACAGAGTGGCAGTTCTGTGTGGTCAGCCTGAGTGTTTAGATTTGTTGCTGTTAGTTCTGCTCTGATTTCTCTGTTCTCTCGCGTAAAGGCTGCAATAAAAATTCAGCCAGATGACAGGAACTTTTAAGTAATGCAGGTCATGTTGCACACACAAGCCTAACAGCATAGTGCTAGTGCTGGGTATCGAACTTCAATACTTTTATGGCATCAGTCGAATTACTTCAATACTGTCAAGTATTAAAAAATGCTTTATTGCATTTTAATTTACTGATGTTAGTAGAACTTAAGGTTGTGGTAAATAAGTTTACTTGTTATGCTATGAAACTGCTTTGAGTGCACAAAAATGCCATGGAATTGAAAAATAAAACAAATGATTCAGGGCGCAGTCAGTATCCAGCCTGGGTCTTTGGGCAAGGCCCTTCCAGTAGTTCCCTGTTCTCATCTCTTATGGGTAATGAGAGTTGGAAAAATAAGAGTCACACTGGCTCGGACAGCACCCGGGTCAACAAGATTGAGGAACCAGGGCAACCTGATGAGAAGTGGGCTAATGGAACAAGACATTCATGGACAAGAGATGAGAAGAGGGAACTATTGGAATGCTACTATACAAGTAACCCCAGCTAGAGGGGTTATATACGGAGGATGTGGGACCTATGGCTACTTCGTAACCCAACATCTAGACTAACATTGAAATGACTAGTAGCTCAGTGCTCTAACATCTGCAAGAAGCACCTGCTATCACAACTAGAGATTGATGAAGTACAACACGAATGCTACAGCAAGGGGGACCCAGGACACCAGGTCAGGGGGGAGATAACATCATCACCCCGAGATGGGGTACCATGCCCCAATAACAGGCCCAGATGAGCTTGATTTAAGAGCAGCTGACCTGAGATTTAAGATAATGAGCAAGATGGACACCTGGAACTTCCGTGGCCGGTTACCAAGACTAAGTGAAGTGCCTTCTGAAAGTCTACTAGAGGATGTGAATGCAGCACTAAGAACAATCCCTACTATGACCATCATCGAGACAAACAAGCTCATATACACCACAGCAACTGTCATCCTTGAGATGCTTGGCTGTAAGTTCAACAAAGACCAGTATCCTCCATGGAAAAGGAGGTTAGAGACCAAGATCAAGGCAGCAAGGAGACAAGTTGGCCAGCTATCGGAATTGCAGAAAGGAGCAGTACCATCCAACTACCACCCAATAACCTGCCTCTGCACAACATGGAAGTCCTGTCAAGCATCATAGCAGCTAAGATGAGCAGGCACATGGTTCAATACGTGAGCAGCACCCAGAAAGGAATTGGTAGTAACACCAGAGGAGCAAAGCACCAGCTACTGGTTGATAAAGTAGTCACTCGAGACTGTAAGACCAGGCATACCAACCTGTGCACTGCCTGGATTGACTACAAGAAAGCCTATGACTCAGTGCCTCACACATAGATCCTGGAATGCTTGGAACTGTACAACATCGACAGGATTCTAAGAGCCTTCATCAAGAACTCAATGGGAATGTGGAAAACAACCCTAGAGGCCAACTTCAAACCAATTGCAAAAGTCAACATCAAGGGCAGTATCTACCAAGGAGATGCTCTGTCTCCTCTGCTGTTCTGCATAGGGCTGAACCCCCTCAGCCAGATCATCACCAAGAGTGATTAAGGATACCGACTACAGAATGGAGCGACCATCAGCCACCTCCTCTACATGGATGACATCAAGCTGTATGCCAGGAGTGAACGAGACATCGACTCACTGATCCATACCACTAGGATCTAGAGCCAGGACATCGGAATGTCATTTGGACTGGATAAGTGTGGTCGAATGGTAACAAGGAGAGGGAAGGTAGTCAGAACTGAGAGGATTGTACTACCAGAAGGCAACATAGCAGATGTTGAGGACAGCTACAA
>NW_018127890.1:1005739-1006299 GCF_001952655.1 Monopterus albus | reverse complement strand
GGAACCATGAAGAGGCCGCAAGGAAAGCAGCAACCACCAAGTACCTGCAGAGAGTAAGGCAAGTCCTGAAAAGCCAGCTGAATGGGAAGAACAAAGTCCGGGCGATTAACACCTACGCCCTGCCGGTCATCAGGTACCCCGCTGGCATAATAAGCTGGCCAAAGGAGGAGATAGAGGCCACTGACATCAAGACAAGGAAGCTCCTTACAATGCACGGCAGGTTTCACCCCAAGTCCAGCATCCTGAGATTGTATACTAAGTGGAAGGAAGGAGGCCGAGGATTAGTGAGCGCCAGAGCCACTATCTAGGATGAAATAACAAAGATCCAAGAATACATCAGGAAGATGGCCCCGAGTGATGACCTGCTTAGTGAATACCTCAGGCAGCAGAAACCAGAGGAACAAGGGAAGGAAGAGCAGGAACTCTCATGGAAGGACAAAACTCTGCACGGTATGTACCACTGTCAAATAGAAGAAGTGGCTGATATCGAAAAATCCTACCACTGGCTTGACAAAGCTGGACTGAAAGACAGCACAGAGGCACTAATCCTGGCAGCACAG
>NW_018127890.1:989188-1005290 GCF_001952655.1 Monopterus albus | reverse complement strand
ATACTGCGCAGGACCCTCAAGCTCCCAGGCCTCTGGTAGAGGACCTGAGCTTGAAGGAAGGAATACAAGACTGCCCCAAAGTGGGGGGCGAGTGGGGAATTTTTTTTTTTTTTGTGTGTGTATTTTTTTGGTGTGTATTTTGTAATTTTCTTTTCTTCATTGATTTTATATAATTGGTATTGAAACAAGTATAAAAGTGAAGTCGAGGTATCGATACAGGTATTGAAAACTTTAGAATGATACCCAGCCATACACGGTGCACACCATGTTGAAAACGCAGTATTGGTTGTGTGTGCTGCACAAAAGCAGAAACTCACACAAATGTTTCTTTTAAGATATTAGTCTACGACTACTTATAGTACCTTAAACTGCAGTACACACCAGTGAAGCCACTGTCTGTACAGTGGTAGTTCTCTCTATCATATGAAGGCCCACAAACAAGACCCTGGCTTCATTTTTCTCAGAGATGTTTTTCCCCACTACTATCATTTTTTAAATTAATCTGGGGATTTGAACCTGAAGGTCACTACCCTGCCTCTCTAACCTTTAGACTACAGGGAACCATATATAAAATCTTTAGCATGTGCTGATCCCTGCTGTTTGTTTGTTCAGTGTGTTGACACAACCTACAGGAGTTTCTTTGCTGTCCCCTACTTCAAATGGATGCTTGGTAATATGATTGCCTCTATACATATTTCATAGGCTTCTAAATGCTGATGGAATAGTGAGTAGTTTAAGTTGCAGCAGAGGAGTTGAAATGCACTTGTCCTCTCCCTCCCTCCTTTATATCAGGTTAAATACACGCATGAGCCTTCTCATATGCGCCACTAATAGCAGTTCATTTTTCATGAGCCTGTGTCTGTTAATCTCACTCTTTTGCATTCAGCTGATACTGAGCTTTAACATTGGAAGGATGAAATGTGTGGGTGTGTGCAAGAGACCATTGTATGGCTGTGATGCACTATATAGCTCTATCCGATGCCTTTGTAGCACATTCAAACAAAAATGAAACAATGTCTTTCTCTGTCTCTGCCTCCCCTGCAGCCCTTTCATCCCATGGTCAACCTAGTGTGCAGTGCTGACCTGAGGATGTTCCTGTGTGCCCTGTATGCTCCGGTGTGCACTGTGTATGGCCGGGTGTCCATGCCATGTCAATCCCTATGCCAGCGGACCAAAGACGAGTGCCACAAACTCATGGAGATATTTGGTGTAGCCTGGCCAGATGACATGGAGTGCAGCAGGTATGTACTGCATTTTAAAGCAGCTCAGTAGCCATGCACAGGATGTTGAAGCCTCTCTGATAATACAGGCATTCATGTTGTTGTGCTTGTTTTGAACATGTGCTCTATATTTACCCAGGACTCAGCCTGCAATATATTTTGCATACACCCCAAATCTGCACTGTTCTTGTGCTCTGTGCTTTCCGCTTTTCTTCAAACTTGTGACAACCTCAACCCCAGCCTAACCCTAAACTCAGCCTCTAGCATCTCTGGTTTTTCCTCCATGTCATGCTACAGTCCCCTTTCATCTTTTCTTCTTCCTTGTCTCACTTTTTTTTAAAGCTTTAAGTGCACTTGTCTTCCTGGGATCTAGCTATGTCTTATCTGGCTTCTGTGTAGGTGTTTTCCTAAATGGGCAGACCTGGCTAAAAATAATACAATCTGATTCAACAGCCCTGCAATAAAATCCTGCCTTTAACAAAGGTTATACTGTTCAGTTGTTTTAGAGAAGTGTTGATTCAGCCTTCCAGCCAGTTTGGAGGCTGTAGTTTGTGGTGGTATGATTCATTTTACTGTGAGGTATTTCTGGTCCATCCCATCTCTGTCAGTGATGCTCCAAGCAAAATTGCAATCAGATTAAGATGCATAATCTGACATAATTATCCTCCCTCCAGGTTTCCAGATTGTGATGAACCCTATCCTCGTCCAGAGGATCTGATAGCAGGCTCAGACCCCACTGACCAGTCCTCCATGACAGTCCAGAGGGACTATGGTTTCTGGTGCCCCAGAGAGCTCAAGGTCGACCCAGACCTGGGTTACACTTTCATGGGCAGGAAGGATTGTTCTGCCCCGTGTCCCTCGATGTTCTTCAACCAGCAGGAGCTGACCTTCATCCGATACTTCATCGGAGTCGTGTCGATCGTCTACGCTCTTCACCTTCCTGACGTTTCTTATTGATGTCACCAGGTCTGAACGGGTCAAAGTTGTCTTAAATCTTACAACTTAATGAATATGATTTATAACAAGCAGAATGATTATAGAGTCTAGATGTTTTCAAAGCAAATTGTGAAAGAACTGCACCAAAATGAAGTGAAAGCAGAAACAAAACTTATCATAAATCATTATTTTTTCTTTTTACTGGATTTTCCCCTTATTAGGTTTCGATACCCTGAGCGTCCAATCATCTTCTATGCTGTGTGTTACGTCATGGTGTCTCTGGTGTTTTTCCTGGGGTTCCTGTTAGAAGACAGGGTAGCATGTAACACTGTCAGCCCCTCCCACTTCAGAGCTTCAACCATAACGCAGGGCTCCCACAACAAGGTCAGAGCTTCAGCTCATTTCCATCCAGAATGACCACACTGACGTTTTGCTGGTGTTTTTTTTTTTTTCCTCTCCTGAGAATCCTGTCAGGTATAAGATGGTAAACACAGTTGGCCACAGGACAATCACTGATATGTAGAGATTTAAAAGCCTTTTTTCAAAAATTGTTTCAAGATTTAATCTGGGTTTCAGTGAAACATCTTAAGTTTGATTTATTCTGACATGATTCATCATAATTAAGTTAATATAGAACAATTTAAATAGCAGTTTGAACTACTGAAAATTTAAGTGTACCGCCAATATACATTTCCTTTAGTTAAGCAAATGCATGTACTGTATACTCTTATAGCTTTCACACATGCACTGCCTGCTGTTTGATATATTCATATGAAAATCACAGGCATAAATCCTTTAGATTCTGACAAAGGTTGTTGCTCTCTTTCAGGCATGCACCCTGTTCTTCATGGTCCTGTATTTCTTCACCATGGCTGGCAGTGTATGGTGGGTCATCCTGACAATCACTTGGTTCCTGGCCGCCGTGCCTAAATGGGGGAGTGAGGCCATTGAGAAGAAAGCCCTCCTCTTCCATGGGGTTGCCTGGGGCCTCCCAGGGGCCCTGACTGTCACCCTGTTGGCCCTGAACAAAATTGAAGGCGATGGGATCAGTGGAGTGTGTTTCATAGGGCTGTATGACATAGATGCCCTGAGGTGGTTTGTTCTGGCACCGCTCTGCCTCAACGTGGCGGTGAGTGCAATCAGAAGATAAATGAGTGTTTGGGAAGATGAAAGAAGTGATGAGTAGGACAGATTGAGATGGTGGATGAAATGACACCAGAGTGAACTGTTGGCTGGACTTCTGGAGAGATGGATGGTTGATGGTGATGCCCAACAGTCATCCTGCTCATTTTAATTCTGTGAAACCTCTTACAGGGCCTCTGTCTCTCCCTCTCTAGGTCGGTGTATCTCTTCTGTTAGTGGGCATTGTGGCTCTGAATCGGGTGCGCATGGAGATCCCCCTAGAGAAGGAGAACCAGACCAAGCTGGTCAAATTCATGATTCGAATGGGCGTGTTTTCAGTGCTCTACCTTGTCCCGTTGTTGACTGTGATCGGCTGCTATCTGTACGAACACACCTACCGGAACATTTGGGAGACAACATGGATGGAGGAAAACTGCAGACGCTATCATATCCCCTGCCCATACAAGGTACAGAGAGAGGGAAGTGAGAATGTGTGTGAGACCATGGAATGCTCCTATGCCTATGCCTCACTGGTTAATAGGGAATTATGTCAATTGGACCCTGAAAACAAGCACAGTACTCCTGTTACAGCTGTCTCACTCACACACTGACTTGTCACGCTGCCAAAATTAGCAGGTGTGAAGTACTCTGTTGCTGACTGTGTAGAATATGGTACTTTTCATTAGATCAGTTGTATGTTTTTTGAGAGAAAAAAGGTGTCTAAGTTGTAAACAGACCAGGACCAGCAGTAGATACAGTAGGTCAAGTTAAACCAGGTAATTGTATCTATAAAAGGACACTTACAGCTGATAGATGGAGTAATTTACTATTTGATAGTAATGTTACTGAGGCTGTGGAAGTGTGGCTCGACTGCTTGCGTTAGTTTCCACTGAAGCTTCGTATCGAGGCTTGAATCTTTTTCAGAGAATGACGTGATCAGCGACAAACAAGGCCTCGACTTCTTGCAGAATCGAGTGTTTCAGTTAGTTTTGTTGATATAAGGAGCAGGAAACCTGAACCTTTTGTGAGGGTAGTTGATTGGTCTGTAGAATGAGACTTTGCCAGTCTGCTCATTTTAGTACTGAGGATTTGGTGAGTTTTTGAATCATGTTTGATTCAGCTCTTGTTTTCCTTTCCTATCTCAGTTGCACCAACGCTGTTGCTGCAAAATTTGCCATGTTCATGGCACAATTGATGATTTGGCTGCAATGTGTTACTTTAGCAGTAGGTGGCACTAGTGAACTTGAAGTAAAATGAATCTTTTGGCAATACAATGTATTGCAAAGCCTCATTGCTGCAGGAAAAACTTTTGATGCATTCAACCAGTCTACATCAAGAGTACAAAGAATATGTTTTGCAGGTTTCAGCTGCACCTTCTTCAGTGTGTAACAGTCTTAGTTTAATCTGTAAAGGAAGTTTGACTCATCATCTGGCCCTCTGGTCTGAGTGTTCTTCCTCCATTAGACAGACTGTGAGTGAGAATAAAAGATGTATGTGGCTGAGTGAGTAGCAGGTATTTGTGGAGGAGAGGGATCAGAGTGAAGTATGCATCATTAGCTCAGCTAATACAACTCTCAAGACTAACTCCACACAAAACTGCCATCTCTGTTTTACTGTTGCTTTGTCTCTCAGCTGGTTCTCACACACTTATCTTCACTTCTCCACGTCCTACCCCTCTGCTCTCCCACTCAGGGCTTCAGGGTTTGCTCAGTCATGCCCTGCTGCTTTAAGGTCTTTGTTGCGGTTAGGAAGAGTGGTGGGAGTGTGACGATACATACACTCTTGTCCTAAATAAATAATCAGATAACTGCACAATGAAAGCTTGTAATCACTTTCATACATAACTTCACACTTCAAGCAAGTGCTTGTCTCCATTTGTCATGAGTGCAGTGGTTTGATAATAGAACAGACTAATTTGTAACAAACTATGACAGCGTGTGGTGGCAAGTGTAAGTGCTTATGTTACGTGTGTGTATGTGTGTGTGTGTGTGTGTGTGTGTGTGTGTGAGCACTTGACGAGTGACCGTCCTTACATCCTGTTGTAGCTCTGGAATTTCAATATTACTCTGTTACTTGATCTCTACCCTGGAGGCGTTTTGTATGCAACTGCTAGCGTGTGTGTGTACAAGGGTACAATTGCATGTTTTTGGATAGCTGAAGTTTCTGTGGGCATTGTTCAAGTGATTTTACTTGTATGTGTAGGACTGATAATTTACTGGAGGCCCAGGGCTGCTTTTTTAATCTCAGGACCTAAATCTGAGACATTTAATCTCAGTCTGGGTGGGACAAACTAAGGCTAGTAAATGCGAGCTAATTCTTCTGGGTCACGCTTTTGAAAAAACTGGGAAACACCTGAGCTTTTTAAAAGTGCTTTTAATTGTTAATCTTAATGAGTCTTTAAAAACATTTAATTTAAAGATCACCTGTAGCTTTGTATATAACTAGAAAATCTGGGGTGTGTGATTGTTTCTGTGAAATTCTGTTGGCACCCGGACTGTTTGACTGATGTTGCAACCACGCCTTTGAAAACTTGTCCTCCCTGAATGGGAATTTGGTTTTAATCCCCATCCTGCCATGTCAGTCTGCACCCTGGTGTGAGAGAGCAGACTGAAAAGTTAGGATATAATGAGAAAAATATTGAATGAGCTTACTTACTTTTACCACAACAGACTTTGACCTCAGCAGCTGGGTGCTTGATGGTTCGTTTAAGTTTAATCTTTTAGAAAGATAAAATCTTGTGCAGTGAAAAACTTTATACCTCACATTTAAATGTACGTTCCCTAAATTTGCTCTGTTTTGTACAGTTCTTAGTGGATGTTTCAAGATATCAGAGTTGAGAAAATGTGAGAATTTGGTATCTAAAAGCGTCTTTAAACTAGCTGCTATTTGCAAAGATCCCACTCAGCGTAGCACGGTACACACCTGCCCTCTGGTGGGAGCTACTGTATCCTGCAGCAGAGTCCAAGTCCAGCTGAGGTGAAAGCAGTAGCTGTACATCTCAGTTGCCATTCTTCTAGAATTTCAATCCCTCTTACATCATTTACAGTGACCGAAAACACTTGTCACTGCTGGTCACACAAAGTGCGAGTAGTTTCAGTGACATCCAAAGCTTTAGTGAGTATTGACTGTTACTGTCGGTACCTAAATGTTTTTACAAAGCAGATTTCCAGCCTTGAATAATGAAAGCTCTCTGTTCTTCTTGCTCTGCATTTCACTCTATCTTCTATTCTTTATTGGATGATTTTTGAGCTAACATTTAACATTTCTGTTCTCCTAGGTGGAGCAGACCAGTCAGCCAGCCTTGGTTTTGTTCCTAATTAAATACTTGATGATGCTGGTGGTGGGGATCCCTTCTGTTTTCTGGGTGGGCAGCAAGAAGACGTGTTTTGAATGGGCCAGTTTCCTGCAGGGACGCAGACGCAAAGAGTAAGACGGGAGATGCTTTTTATGTTTTAATCCCATTTTATCATCCCTTGTACAAGATTCATTCAGTAAGTGCTCAGTAGGCCACAGATGTTTCCGAATTTAACAACTGAACCAAGTTTTTATTTTTCCCACTGGCTCTCTCCACCTCTGCACTTATTGCCTTACTCTCTCTCTTCCACCATCCCTCTCCATCTCCTATTACCCCTTAAATCTTCTCCTTCATCACCCTCTGTTCTCTGCAGCAGTGGGGTGAATGAGTCTCGCCAGGTACTGCAGGAGCAGCCAGACTTTGCCCAGTCCCTGCTGCGTGAACCCAACACCCCCATTATTAGGAAGTCCAGAGGAACATCTACTCAGGTAGGACAAGCACAGCAGTGATCAGTCATTGTAATGCTAGTTGTAGAAGCAACAGGATAAGCAGTAGTAGTATCAACAGTTCAAGTAGCACTACTAGTAGGTACTGCAGTGCATTTGAGAAAAATAAATTAACCCTGATTTGACTCTTTATGGATTGAACATGGGCCTTCACTAGAACTAGCAACACTTATAATCCACAAACAGAAAAATTAAGTGATGTCTGTCTGAGCTCCTAACACCTTTTGTTAAATCATCATGTTAGGGAAATTCATTTGTGTGTGTTGTGCTTTAAAGGCAGGTCAGTTCACCAGAGGTGATATTATTACATATGTCTAACCTGTGGTCCCCCTGTAGGGTACCTCCACCCACGCCTCCTCCACCCACTTGGCTGTCCTAGATGACTTTGATGAGCCAGTCAGAACTCACCATGGCCACCCCGGCTCCACCAGGAGTAAGGCCAGCAGCGTCCACAGCAAAGCCAGCTACCATGGCAGCCTGCGCCGCACGCGAGACAACAGGTCGAGGAAATCCCTGACGTTCTGCTTTTCTGTCTGTCAGATGATGTGAATCAGAAAAAGCTCATCCTTTCTCCTCTCCTTTCTTTCTCCGCCTGTCAGGAGCGATACTATGGTTTACAGAGGTACAGAGGAGCGCAGTTTCCGTGGCAGCACACCACGTCTCAACCACCCACTTTCTACTCACAGCAGTCTCCATCATATAGACGGCCACTCGAGGTGCAACAGCCAGCCAAACGCATCTGAGGCCCTACCTACCCTCATTACCCACGGGACCACAGCCAATGTAGAGAATGACGGAACCAGCGCCTGAGCAGTCATCAATCTCACAGGAGAGTATTGTCAGGATGCTGCTCATGCCTTGTAAAGGTAACATTTGCCCTCTGCAGATACAATCTGTGTCTAGGTGTTTTACTCTGTGAAGATGGAGAATGTTCCAGTGCGTGCTATGTTTTTTTTAGCAGTGTGGCTAAAGGCTAACACAGTTCAGTCAGTGAACTTAACTTGTAGATTCAGTTTCACTGAAAGCTGAAAAAATATGTTTACTTAAAGGTGGGGTTGGCAATTCTGGGCTGTTCCAGCAGGGAAGAAGTGAAGAGGGAGGCCGGCTGACTCCGTTCAAAACACGGGCTCTATTCCATGATGGTTACACGAACACTGCATGTGGCCTTTGATGCCCACTTAACTGAATTACAATCCTAACTATACACGTAGAGCTGACTGCTGTTGGTATTTTCCCCACATGTAGCTGAATGTAAAAGTAGCCTGTCCCATGCGGTGGTCTTCTCACACTACATACAGGTAGCAACTTCAACAAGTCTCCATTTGCAAATGAAAGCTGCTGTGGGTACCTTCTGTGCCATAGCTCGCTAGCTTTAGCTATCAAAACAGAGCGGTCACGGGTCTGCCTGCAACCGCAAGGCCTTGTGGAGAATCGTGGCTCAGGTGCAAGTAGGAGGTTAGGTTGGCGGGCAGGTAGGCTGTCCAGCAGCTTTGCCTGAGACGAGTAAAGTTATTGGTGAGGTTTCTCCAGTCCTGCTGCGACAGCAGATGGCTTTTTTTTATGTTATCATTGCCATCAGGATGAAAAGAATCGCCAACCCCACCTTTACCTTTACGCAGCAACTGGCTCCTGTTTGCTCAACTCAGACAGGCTCAGCCAACAAGAACAAACCCACCTTCTCTGACTTTGGAGAAATCATTGACGCTGTTCAGTGAAAGTTTTGGTGAACTAGCACTAGTCATTAAGGAGAAACTGGCATTTCTGTCCACTATGATCTCACAAGATGTGCATGAATACTGTTAATACACTGCCCGGGCATATTAATAGTTGCACCTGTACAATTATATGCACTTTAATGCAACACTTCTGTTCCTAATATTCTGACCCTCTCATGTATGTCAGTGGGCAGGACAAAAATATAGACACACCTAGAAATATAATGTAGTCCAGTACAACACCACCTTTAACTAAATAATAAACATAATTGAATGTATACATTTGACAGTTTCAGCAAATCAAACATTTTGAGCTTCACATCCAGATGTTAGAGCAGAAGTGCATACAGATGTACAGGTGACCTTAATGTTATGCCTGAATGGTGTTTGGCACCTTTTTTTACTTAACTGTGTAACATGTGGCACCTTTCTTTGCCTAGAACTAGAGTATTTTAACAAATTTGGCAAAGCCTTGAGGTCTGACTGGAGTGTCAAACTTAATGGCAATAGATACCATGTGGATGAGAAGTGGGCTGTGGTTTTTGTTGGAGTACTTCTCTCTTAGTAAGTTTCACTACTGTACCTGATATGTACTGAAACTGCTACTGTACATGCTCCGTGCTCATGTGTTCTTACTGGCCCAGGGAGGTGCAGTCAACTGGAAGAAGCAGCATTCAGTCATTGTTCTTTACACACAGACATTTATTTTACATTTGTTCAGTAAATGTTACAGGAAGTGCATAGTTCAGATGATGATCTACCGTTTTCCCTTGAGATCCAGTTAACCTACCTCAACTGCACCTTCAGCCTTCTCTCTGCCTGAACACACACAGTTTTGGACAGTTGTGGAAAAGTAAAAGAAAAAAAAAAGTCAACACCGAGTCATAGGTTCTACCTTGGTTACTGACGCACACACCAGTGGGTTGTCTCTCTTGCCCACATCTGGCTTTGTGTTTTCATGTCTACCTCTTCAGTTCAAATGCACAGCTAACTCTCTGGCCTCTCATGGCTGCCTCCCTCCTCCTGTCTGCTGTACATATTCTGTCCTATGTGATGACTAACCTGCCTCTGCCGCACCTGTAAATGTGCCGTCACTCCTCTTTTCTTGGACCTACAGCAACTGTTTAAACTGTTACAAGTCCTAACTGACAGTTGTGCGTTTGCCTTGGAACTGGACATTGCAGTGAGACACTATCAACCTCTCCTATGAAATAGCTCTACCAGTTCCCCACAGCCATAATGAGGAAAAAGAGCCTTGATTTCTGATGCGCTTCAGAATGAACTGCAGGAGCTTGAAAATGACATCACTGATGGCTCTAAAGCATAATATTGTGAATTCTTAAACTTGAGTTGTATTTGTCACTTAATTTATTTGCTGTTTGGGATTGTTTTACATGCAGTCTAATAAACCTTTTTATAGTCTTCACTGTTTTTGTCAGTGTGTTGATTATGTGAAACTAAACTTGTATCTACTCTTGCTACCCCACCTAGAGAGAACACATCTGACCCTTCTTAAAGAAAAACAGTGTTGCTGGTCCTTTGGAGAATGATTAATCTAATTATGTCAAATAGGACCGATTTTGAACCCACCACTCACTAGAAAACTCTCCAATAAAATAAACTGGACACATTCACCTTGTTACTTGATGAAATCAGCAGGCAATTTATCAGTCATGACCAGATTCCCGATTGCTCTCGTTTCCGGCGGACAATGGCGGCAACATCTTGTTTTAGCGTGGACACACACTGTTCCAGCTGCTCTGAGAAGTCTCTCAGCAGATGACTCTGCTCATTTGCAAACAATCGGAGCCCCAGCAGGTCAGACTCCTCCTGGAAACAACAGTTTACAGACGGGAATTCCTTCAGTGCATTACTGAGATATCTTGTACATGAGAATGGAATGGACCTGAGGTCAGTGACCTTGACCTTTTAACCACCAAACTCAAATCAGTTCTTGCTTGAGTTCAAGTGTATGTTTGTGCCAAATTTGAAGAAATCTCATGGTGTTGCTAAGGTACTGTGTTAACGAGAAGGGGACGGACAGACAACATAACACGTTGCCTGGCTACAGCTATCGTCAGTGCGGAGCTGAACTGATTCAGTACAAATCTGTCAAACTGCTTTTAAAGTTCTTCCCCTGACTTTGCCATCCATTCTGAAAAACCAGTTTCAAAGACAAAAATAAGCCAGGGCCACAGGACAGTCTTTAAGCAACTAAAGTCAGTAAATTGATGAAACATTCAGCACAGACTTTTCTTCACTGTCCATTTATTTGTGAATCATCTTATATTAACAGTAATTCTGATTACTGCTACTACCATTGCAGACACATAGATACTCACACTTGGCCTGTGTCTGCGCAGACGCTGTAGCTGAGCCCGGATTGAGGTCATACTGTGGTAGAAAACCTTGAGCGCACGGGCGAACTCTGCATCACAGCTGGGGCGCACAGACCGGCCGCGCACACTCTCCCCACCTGAAACAGAACAAAACAACTAATCAATCACTTGGAAACATTTTGCCATTTAGCAGGTTTATGCCCAATCTGTGAATGACTTAAAAGTTGCAGACTTGTGTTTTCAGTGAACTGCAATGGAAACAAACTGACTGCAGCCTTTGTGTGTGTTAGTTACCGTTCCTGGCTGTGTTGAGCTGCTCTCTCAGACTATGATTTTCTTTTCTCAGTGATGCATTAACGCTCTTTAGTTCCTCCAAGTCCTGCAGAAGAGCTCTCACTGAACCGCTTTTTTGTCTGCAGGCTGCAACACAAACACACATTTATTGGGACTGAAAATTTTGCCTTATTAATTGATCTTTGAATAAGAAAAGACGCTGTACCTGTGCACTAAAGTTACTTACCCATTATGTCCTATAGGAAAGTTATGAAAACCAAATACTAGTTACTCAAGTCTGTCCTGTTACAGTTACTTAAATACACAAGTTAGAATGCACGTCTCTTCCGTAGTTTTAGAAACAGGTCAAAGTGACTTGACATTAAACTCACTGCTGCATTTGTTGGACCCGTCTCGTCGATGATGAAGATTCCCTCTGTAGTCATCCTCATTCCCTCCAAAGACGAGGTCAAGTCTGAAGAACCCTCTGAGACAAAAAAAAACTAACCACCATCAGTGGTTTTAATGATACTTTTGACTGCTCATTTGGTCTGTTGTACATTCACAGCAATGATTTGAACATAATACCATGAATAAGCAGAACATCGCTGTCAAAGATTAAATTATAATTTAAATTTATCTCACTCAAACTTCATTTCGTTATTAAAATATGGTACTAGAGGACTTGGTTTGGGCGGCTCCTGTTCTGTATAATAAAGCAGATTCATAAATAAAATCCAAACTATGTTTTATATGCAACTTCTTTACTGAAGCTTGTAAACTGGAGGCCCCCAACTTATAGTAAGTACTGTACACAGAGCCATCCCCAGTCTACGCTTTATCACTTTGTGTTTTGATTTAAACTAAAATTGGAGTAAAACCTATGGAGAGTATTGTCCAAACATCCATCCCCGTCTCCATTCTCACCTTGAAGACCCCAGAGCTCCAGCACAACAGCGCTGCTCTGCAGGTAGTCTAGCAGACGTCGGGAGGTGTGCAACGAGGCGAAGTGGACTCTGTAATCCAACAGGGGGTTGATGTTGTGCCACACAGCTGGAGTGTAGAGAGGCTGGCTGCAGTCAAATAACCTGAAACTAGTGCATGAGGGGGAGAACAAAGAACAATATCTCAGCTGTGGCAGTATGAATCCACAGGTCAGTGATACTGATTTCTAGCTCGAGACTTTGCTCTCAGTCCCTTGCATAAATATTAAAATTAGTCTCCTGTTGCAGTTTCACAGGTAATGCCACAGAGATCAGAATCATGTCAAATCTTCAACCCAGAAATCCAAAGGTAAAAATAAGGCAACTCATGTAACCAAAGTCAAGCCATGTTTTATTTCCACTAAATGCTAAAATTCTGCTGTGCCCCATCTTCACCTCCAGTTCTTGGACTGCAACATATTGTAAGAATTCTCTGCACCCTCCCCTTACTTCAGACTCTGATCAGTGCCTTCCTCCCCCGTATGCCTCACCCAATTTGCACCCCTCTATTGCGGGCCTCTCTGATCCAGTGCAGACCACAAAACTGTTCCAGGATCAGCTGGAAGTCCAGTCGTCGACCCAGTAACTCACACGGGTCGATCAGGATGTCATCTTCAGCCAGTGGGCTGGAAAGTGAGAAATATTATTTACTAATATACTGTACATCTGTGTGCTTATTAAGATTATTCACAGTGTGTGTGATGCGTACAGTCCAGTGGAGCTGCATGGAACGAGCTGTGCCTGCAGAATGGCCTCCTCTCTGCCATCTGACCCCAACACCTGCAGACAGAGATGATCAGCCAGTCATCACCATCTGTCGTGTGTGTGTGTGTGTGTGTGTGTGTGTGTGTGCGCGTGTGTGCGTGTGTACCTCCAGTTGCTCTTCCAGAGGGATGCGGAAGGCCAAAGACTGAAGCCAGAGGTGAGCGGTGCCCAGCAGCAGAGGCTCCACTGGATCCCAGAATGGGTCTTTATCTCTGGGTAAAGCAGATGTACACGGGCCCTGTGCTCTCTGACAGTAAGAACAGTGATTTTTTTTTTTTTTTTTTGGCTCTCTGACTCTGAAACAATTAGGAACTATTTGGAGTTATGAGGGGTGCCAAGCTAATCTAGACGTACCCAAGATTAAACATTAAATGGCTGGAAACGCAAAATGAACACCCATGGGGACTTTAAGTGAAAGTACCTTGTTACTTTCTACCACTGGCTTCTAGGTGTGCTGCTAAGAGTTGTATTGTTTGAGTTATGGTTGTAATTTTTGATTGTATAATATTCAAATTTCTAAAAAACAAAAAAAGAACATAAGCAATGTTCTTTCCATTTACTTACACTGTCTCCACTCTGCTCAGCCTGATGCTGCTGGTAGACCTCTTCCATCAGAAATTTACGGTTCACAAACTTGGCCTTGGACCACATCCACACCTGGGGAGGCAGTGAAAAAGTCATCAAAAATAAAATTTCAAGAAACCTAAATTGAAGTTTCAATTTAAAAAACATGCATATGCGTCTGAGAGTGACAAAGACAGACAGCCAAACTGACCTGCTTTTTACCCACAGAGGTGACTCTGACCACAGTCTCCTTCTCTAGGTCGTGTCCTTTTGGATCTGACAATGCCAGATTCTTGATCTCCAACTTAAATTCCACCCCCTCCAAATATGACAGACAATAAAAAGCTGGTGTTTTTTCATTTCTTATACATGAACTATAACTGCCTGCAGTAAGAACATATTAACAGAAAGGGACTGTTTCTGTAGGCTTCATAAAAACCAGAGAAGGGACAACGTCAGTGTGAGTGAATCTGAACATCTGCAGCACATCAGCTCCATGTCACCTTGTTAAGCTCCTGGCTCATCTGGTTGGCTTCAGCTACCATGGGCATCAGTTCGATGTAGTCGTAGAAAACAGCCAGCAGACTGGGGTCTGTCTGACTGGACCCAGCGCTGGACTCACCTGAACACAAAACACGTGAATCAGTTTTCTCCAGAAAGTAATCTTCCTTTACGACCAGCTACTGATTTTCCCCACTCACCCAGGTGGATGCCCTCAGCAGCCGCCAGTTCAGACTGGAAGAAGTCATAGTCGTAGCGGCTCCAGTCGTCCACGCCCCTCTCAGAGGGAAAACCAATGAACAGGTAGGTGCAGTTGGAGCCGAGAATGAGGCGGTCCTACAGGGAGATGATGAGAAAACGCTGAGAAAAAAATCATGTGTGTAGTTAACAGCCGCTCACGCAGTCATATCAGGAAGTGTGTGTTTAAGACCAACCAAGTGCTGCAGCTCAGTTGTCTCGGAAACAGTACTGCCATTCACAGTGACCTTTGACCCTGCCAGTGGGGTCAGTGTTACCTGGCGTTGTTCATTCTTAAACACAGCATGACGCTCCTGGATCCTAACAATCACACACATGCAAACACAAATGAGGGCGTATAAACTCAGAGATGCACAAAAAGACAGTTCTAATAAGCAACAGTTGCGTCTGAACATTAAGCCTGAAAAAATATACATATAATTATCTTAACGTGCTTAATCTTTAAAATGGTCGCAGGGCCTGCAGACTATCCCAGCATTCACTGGGTGGAATGAAAGAAAACAGCCAGTATATTATTCATATTACTTGTAGATGTCATGCATAGACATCTTGGTGTCTCTAATCTCACACACGCTGGGTTTGTGCTGTTCTGTCGTTCCCTGATGAAAACTCACCCTAGCCCCTTGACAGAGATGCACCTTGGAGAGGAGTCACACAGGCCGACCTCCCATTCACCTGTAGGACAAAATAGCACTAATGGGTGGTAATCAACATAGTGAATACCTCTCTCTAAAAGGTTAACTGAACTTGAGAGGGAGCTTTTCAGCAAATACAAAGAGACGAATTCAGACAGACAGACCTTCCTGGATGAAAAGCTTGATCACCCCAGACAGCTGAGCATCCTCGTTGATGTTCAGGATGTAGGGATGCATCTGCATCATCCTCCTCTCCTGACAGTGAGGACAGACAGAGATGTCGTGAAGGGAAACAAGAAGAGGCAGTTAAGAGCTGACAAACATCCACGAGTCCATGTGCAAAGATGCATTTATACACTGTGGTGGTTAAAACAAACAAGCTACAGTTAATATGCAATATGTAATAGAATACAGTGAGTGTATAGATTACATGTAGTTACTATATTAAGCATGTCTTAAAGACATAAAGGCCTGGATGACCTGCAACTTCTTACTTCTAAACTCTGACAAAACTGAAGTTATTGTGCTTGGGCCTGAAAACCTTAGAAATCTGCTGTCTAATCATATAGTTACTTTAGATGACATAGCTCTTGCCTCCAGTACTACTGTGAGGAACCTTGGAGTCATCTTTGATCAGAATATGTCCTTTAAATCACACAAAATCCAAGTCTCTAGATCTGCCTTCTTTCTCCTGTGCAATATTGCAAAAATCAGGAGCATCCTGTCCCAAAGTGATGCTGAAAAACTGGTCCATGCATTTGTTACTTCCAGGCTGGACTACTGTAACTCTTTACTATAAGTATATCCCAATAATTCCCTAAAAAGCCTCCAGTTAATCCAAAATGCTGCAGCCAGAGTACTGACAGGAACTAGCAAGAGACATCATATCTCTCCCATATTAGCTTCTCCCCACTGGCTCCCTGTAAAATTCAGAATAGAATTTAAAATCCTTCTCCTAACATACAAAGCCCTTAATGACAAGGCTCCATC
>NW_018127890.1:982573-989008 GCF_001952655.1 Monopterus albus | reverse complement strand
GGGGGGGGGGGGGGCATGATGGACTTGACTGTGCTTATGACTTAAAAAAGACCGACTGACTCTGTGACAATCTTCTTGTCTAATACTGCATTTACTTCCTGCAGGAATGGTGACTCTGTTCGATTGCCTGCCAAACTATTGAACTGCCTTGAATTATTTGTAATATTAAATTATCACTGTAATTGGAATGATTTGATTGAATTAATTTAGCACACATCAGGTCCTAACCACCAGAACACTTATCACTTATGCTCCGCCAAGAGCATTTACATTATGTACTTGTGTTTTCTGAGACATCTCAACCTCCTGAGTGTGTGCATGTCTGACTGTGCGCCTACCTGTGTGATGTTAGCATACTGCTGCTCCCAGTCCTTCAGCGCCTCCTGCAGGTGCTGTTCCCACATAGTCTGAATGGCTCTGATCTGGAGCTCATTGTGGGTCAGCAGCTGGCGAAGCTCCTCTGAACATGCAGACATACATGTTGACGTCTCTTACCCTCACCAGCCGAATCCTGTTCTACTCTAGCAGTGATTCTTACTGGTCTCGTTTGCAGCTCTGCGTCCCTCCTGGCCCAGCCGGTTCAGTCGCTGCAGCAGTCTGGCATTCTCAGCCTTCAGCTCTTTAACCAAACGCTCAGTAGGACTCTCATTCACCACAGGCCGGTTCTGGATCCGTTTTGCCCTGAAGAAACACATGATGCAGGGAGACAACAGGGGAATGAATGGAATTGTCACACCACCATCCCAACTAGGGGGTAGCTGCTGTTGCTTTGCACTGGAGCTCTTTTACAGGGATGTTAAAGAAGCATGTGGGTAGACAGGAGTAGGTGCAAGAAAAGGGCATTTATGAGCAAAAAATATTAGCTTAGCAAAGGCAGAAATGCCACAGGAAACTAAAAAAAAACTGAAGCTGAGCCAACACACAAAAAGACTGCTGTCACCTCCTGCATCCCTCTGACCTGATTGGCATTTTACCTTCTCAGTCTCCCCTCACCACTTGGTCAGGTTAAGTACAGGGTGAGTGAAACAAAGACAAGGCAATAAAGTCAAACCAAATAATTAGCAAACAGCAATATAAAATATTGCAGTTACTACAAACCTCCAATATCCCCATACATGCACAGAAACACCCTTAAGTACAACAAATTAAATATTTAAGGTAAAACAATTTTACCTGTGCTCTGACCAGTTTCAAAGGCCCCGCCTCTCACTGCAGAGAGGCCCTAACAGTACAAACCTGTGTCCACTATCCCTGATTGAGCCGCTGATTATCACAGGCAGAACAAGGAAAAACATCACACCCCCCACACAAAGTAACACAAACCAACTAACCCGTCAGTGTCATCTAACTAACCAGACTGACAAAACATTAAGCTGCAAATAATGATTTAGCAAACACCCCACTGTTAGCAGGGCCTGGTGAAAGGGAGAAGAATAACCTTTATACACACTTGGAACAGAGGAAATGAAAGCATGACATTGGCTTAGAGAGAGACAGTGGCAAACTGAAGTAATCATCACAGTTCATTTGTACCTCTCAGCATAGCGCAGGGTTGAGAGAGACTCCTCGTAGCAGATGTCAGCAGGGCTCAGCGTGGCAATCTGCAATTAAATGTGTTGACAAGATAAACACTTTCTATATAATGCTGTATTATTTTGGCACTGCACTCTGTACAGTGTATGTTACCATAACGGTGCGACTGTTGCCTCCCAGTGCAGACTGCAGCAGCTTGGTGAGAACTGAGTCTCTGTAAGGAATATGGATGACCTTTTTCCCCACTGCCACATCAGCAAGGGCGCTGGAAGAGAGGGAATGAGAGGATGTGACCAGCACTGATCCACTAAACTCAAACTACATTAAAAAAACAGGCCGACCTGATGACATTGCCCAGCGTGGTGAGGCTCAGGTTGATGGCCGTGCCCTCCTTGAGCCTGTCGGCCTCAGACCCAGACGATCGCTGACGCTCGCTGCCAGCCAGGTCCACTAGATTAATGTTGGACTGCTTTGTGATGCTTTCTTTAGAAAATATCTGACAAGTAAAGATTAATTTCAAACAGCTTGTACATGAGGACATGCAAACAGAGACAGCTGCACAAATGGATGCAGATCAAAAACATGAATGGTTAGGAACATTAAGATACATTTCAAAAAGTAAATCCATCAGTAATCGGAAAAGCATAATTTGGAACGAACCTGAATAAAAATGTATTCTAAATCTGCAGTACCTCTCTGTATTATCTAAAATACTCTCAGACTGCAGCAGAGCCCCGTACTTGCTTGAGCTGGAGAAGAATGACCATGTGCGAGCGACTGCTGTTGGCGTTCATGTGAGTGGCTGTAGTGGTTCGGGTCCTGGTCCCCTGCTCCATCAGCTGCTCCACCTGCAGAAACATCATATTAGAGAAAATCATTACAAGTTTCAAAATGCAAACAAAGAAACACAAAACATAGCACACAGAGACATACAGTATCTGAAATATTTCTGAACATCTCACAGTTTTTATTTCTCTCCCCAAGGGTTCTAATAATGATATGAACATGAACTTACCAGGACACACTGACTGACCTGCAGCTGCAAAACTTTCATTTGAGTTACTTGAAATGACGTAAAATTATTCTAGTGGCGAATCTGGATTTTAAAAACAAAGCTGAACGGCTACAGTGTCAAATGCAAAACAAACAGATTTCTATTCAGCCTGTGTTGTGATGCCTGCTTCTCTCTCCATATACTTTCCATCCCCTCTCTACCTGTGATGCACTGTCACAGGGTACGGTGCGGAGACCCTCCACGTAGAAGCCTCTTTGCTGCTCCTCTCTCACTCTAAGCCCCCCTGGAATTCGAGACCCCCGAGACAGCAGGTCAACCACCTATACAGAGAGATGAGACAAAAACTATGTACAACAAGAGGCAAGACATAATCTACTAATGCAGAGAACTCATAGAAAGTGCAATATCCAGGAGTGGAAAACAAGATGAACAATGAGAAGCGTGAATGACAAGAGCAAAGCAGCTGCTTCTCCCTGTTACCTGCTCATTATAGATTTCCATCATACTGAAAAAGACCTGTGTAGACATAGAGAACAAACATTTAAAAGAATTTCCATCACCACACACAGAGAGATGACACCACAACAGCCTGTTACAGAACACAAGGTCCAATACAACCACTTTCCTTTTTTTTTTTTACCTGACACTGTCTTGTATCCTGGTTTTCTCTTACAACCCGAAACAACCGGTCAGAGAGTTTAGGAACGAGGCCTTTGTTTGGCCCGTAGCCCACCATCGAGTAACTCTTCCCAGAGCCGGTTTGCCCGTAGGCCAGCAGGGTGGCATTGTATCCCTGCAGACATAGTTTCAGGACATTTACTGTTCAAACAGACAAGACAACCTCGAAGTGTCCATGTCAGTGAAGGGACACAGGACAAAACCTCTTGAACACACAGATGGCTACCTGCAGCGCGTTCTCCAGTATTCCCTCTCCCAGGTCCTGGAACACACTGTCCTGGGGGTAGATAAAGTTTTGTCTTGATCAAACACCACTCACCTCTGACTGCAGGGCTCTTCTGACATTACATACAGTCTAAACTTTTCACTTCTATAACACTTTCTTCTCACTGTCTGCTGTGTTCTGTTGCCTGTAGTGAATGCACTAGTTTGTTCTACTGGACTAGTGTGGAGCTGACCTGGTCAGCGTAGCGTCCCCCCGGCTCTTCAGCCACATACAGGCCACTGTGGTCTCGCGTGAAGCCGCTGTGGGACCAGTAGGCGTAGTCGAAGCAGAACGAGCGGCGGTTCTCAGAGTCACGTGGGTCCTGGATGGTGACAGAGCTCGTCACCATGGAGACGATGCAGCGGCTTCCGGCGTCCCTCTCTCTCTGAACAGAGGGAGGAAAATGAACAGAAAGGCTGTGGGGGACTTTCACAACATTTAGTTTAAAGGAAAACATGAGGACGGGAGGAAAGTCAAGTGACAGTGATGTTTCATTAGACGCACAATGATACCGTATAACTACTGTATTACCCCACTGGTAGTGTGTGTATATACACATTAGGAACGCAGCAGGTGAACAGATAAGTGGTATAAATAAGAAATGGTGAAACCACACACACACATACACACACTACTAAATGACTGCACACTGACCTTGTTGAACGGTCGGACTCTGACGGCCACTCTGACACAGTCCTTGCTGTGCATGTCCGAGGCTTTGGCCTTCATAGCACTGCAGGCAGGTATCAGCACAGGAAACTGGCAGACTGACTGATCGATTCCCTCACACAGCAACACAGTAGTGTGTCGAGTTACACACTGACACAATCAGGGCAGCGTGACGGGGCAATGGCGAGCCCAGCCAGTTAGAACTCTTACTACTGGAGTATAAAGTAACTCAGACCATAATGTAGAAGACCCAGCTACAAACTAGAATCAAAAAAACTAACCACAAATTATTGAAACATTTATGTAATGAAGACTATTTAATATGGGAAGACATTAGATCCTGGTGTTTTCTTGGTGGAGTTGAGGCTGGTTTCACTTTCACCTTATCTACCACTATGAATTATTGAGCAGGGAGCGAGCCCTGGGGGAGTCAAATGTATACGGAGCAGCTACACGTTTACTAATCTCAGTAATATTCGCTGATGCTAAATCTCAGCCAACAGCTACATTTTTGACCTGGACATTTTAAACTTTCCTTTTTCAAAATGAGAACTGTTGAAGTTTGATACACTGAGGGACCAGCACCGGACGTCTCCTCTATTTGTGGAGCACAGTAAGAGGCCTGTAACTACCTTCAATGGTTAACTGCACACCTCAGAAAAAAAACTTTGTGGTCCAGTCACTTCATCCAGCCACCACACGAAGAGGCCATTCAATTTTCATGTGTTTTGTGCGCTCAGAAGTCGTATTTTGATTTGATTTGATTTATTCTTTCTATTCTTTTAAATGGAGACACGCAGCCACTAACACATGCACGACAGACAAGAAATTAAAATCACTCAACATCAGAGTAAAGTATTAAAGTTTTACAATATTTATCAGTCATCAAAAATAAGACATTCCTCATAAAATAGCATGTGACAGAGGGTGGTTGCCATAAATTTAACTAAACATGCCTATTAACATCCCAAAACAGGTTCAACAAATCCAAACCAGTGTACATTCCCAAAACGTTCACAACAATCCACGTGTTGGTGAGAACACACGAGTCTGCGGCTTTTCACAGAGACCCCCCCCCCCCAAAGCAGTGGAAATGTTAACACTGTGCTATAGGCAGTCTGCTCTAATGATCAACTGCATTCAAGGCGATCAATACTTCAAAATGAACATAATTCTTTAGGATTTATTTATTAACTTTATTTGGAACATAGCAAAAAACTATTTACAAATGTATCTGTAGAAACCACTTTCTTGGTTGCTCTTCTCCTTAAATAGAAAAAAACAGCAGGCCCTGAAATCTTAAAAGTAAACAGCTACCAAAAATATTTTTTAAAAGCGAATGTAAATAAAACCTCTTATCAGAGGCGAGTTACGTTCAGTCTCTGGTTTTCTGGCAGGGAGCCTCTTCACACTGATTGCTTTCTCTTGTGCCGATTCTGTGCCCAGAGAATTAAGCAGATTACAGGGAGTGTCACAAATTGGCCACGCGTACAATATCAAGTTAGTACAAGCTAAACAGAGATGCTCCAAAAATATAGTACTCTCTCACACTGCTCTCCACCAGTGTGTTTTGTCCCAAAAATATATTTCCATGTCTACACTGGTTTCAGTTTTCTGTCCTACAGGGAATTCGGTTTACAAAGACACCTGCAGTGCTGTGAGGCGCCTGAGGGAACAGAACCATCCTAAGTTTTGTTGTACACTTTTATTCGACAGCTCCTGGTGGTTCAGGTCTTCACTGTCTGAGGTTCCCTGGTTAAAACCACCATTAACCTCCTCACAGTTTCTTTCTCCGAGTGACAGGTTTTGTGAAAACAGTGTCCATGATGCGTTTGCGTCGAAGGTTCATGCTCGAGGTCGGGACCTCCCCCCTAATCACCTTCTGCGCTCGTGGGAGCGGATCAACTGGGCTGGGCAGAGGTGAAATCAGGTCCACTTGTGTAACGGGAGGTGGCTCCAAAAAGCCTTTGGATCTGAAGACAGAGAAAGCACAAGAAAGAAAAATATCTGAGTATGTTTTTGTTTTTTTTGTCTCGAAAGTACAATTTGTTAAAGAATCAAATGATTTTGAAAGATGATTTGTCTTTTAGTAAATACTGAAAGTTTTGATTTACAGTGAGGAACAGAAGTATTTGAACACCCTGTGATTTTGCAAGTTTTCCTACTTAGAAATCATGGAGGGGTCTGAAATTCACATTGTAGGTGCATTCCCACTCTGAGACAAAATAAAAAAAAATTTTCTGGAAATCACATTGTATGATTTTTAAAGAATTTG
>NW_018127890.1:980089-981604 GCF_001952655.1 Monopterus albus | reverse complement strand
CTCAATCCAATAGAACATCTTTGGAGGGAGCTTAAACGCCGCGTTGCTCAGCGACAGCCCCGAAACCTGACAGATCTAGAGGAGATCTGTGTGGAGGAGTGGGCCAAAATCCCTGTTGCAGTGTGTGCAAACCTGGTCAAGAACTACAGGAAACGTTTGACCTCTGTAATTGCAAACAAAGGTTTCTGTACCAAATATTAACACTGATTTTCTCAGGTGTTCAAATACTTATGTTCAGCAGTGCAAGACAAATAAATTCTTTAAAAATCATACAACGTGATTTCCTGAAAATGTTTTTTAAATTCTGTCTCTCAGAGTGGGAATGCACCTACAATGTGAATTTCAGACCCCTCCATGATTTCTAAATGGGAGAACCTGCAAAATACTTCTGTTCCTCACTGTATGTTGACAAATGTAGCTTTATTTAAAATGTGAGAGTTAAACATTTAGGTCTAGCTTCAGTGTGGGATTTATTTCTATATAAAAGAACAAAGGTCATACTTGGCTGTTCGTTTGCCTGCTTTTCTTGTTTTAGAAACACCTGCTACTTTCTTCATGTGATCTTCAGAAGGAATTTCATCCTGGAAAAAAGAAAAAAAGATATTAAAAAAAAAAATTCTTTTTCACTAAATACTCATTTATTGTCCATCCATCAATCGTCTTCCGCTTATCCGGAACCAGGTCGTGGGGGCAGCAGTCTAAGCAGAGATGCCCAGACTTCCTTCCTCCAGCTCCTCCTGGGGAATGCCTGCCGAGGCGTTCCCAGGTCAGCCGAACGACACAGTCCCTGCAGCGTGTCCTAGGTCTTCCCCAAGGCCTCCTCCCGGTGGCACATGCCCTGAACACCTCCCCTAGGAAGGTGCCCAGGAGGTATCCGAAACAGATGCCCGAGCCACCTCAGCTCATTTACCGTAAAATCTGGACTATAAGCCACTACTTTTTTCACAAGCAACCGGCGGTGCGGCTTAAACAACGATGCGGCAAATTTATGGATTTTTACAGACTAACGAGCTTCGTGCCGCCAATACATTTAGCCTTGTCACAGTGGACCAATAAAACTGTTCGATACCGAACAGTTCACAGTGGACCAATGAAACTGTTCGAATTAAATCAAATGCACTCACACTAAATTCTTCAGAGCAGTCATTTTGCGCTTCATGCGCACACCCTCATCATGGAAAATGCACGAAGAAATGCATATGATGCAGCTTTCAAGTTAAAGGCGATCGATCTGGCTGTTGAAGAAGGAAATAGAGCTGCTGCACGTAAGCTTGGCATCATTGAATCGATGGTGAGACGATTTTGTTACAGGCACCGTTCAGAAAAAGCATTTATTTAATTAAAAGTTAAAAAAAATCTGTGTAACATCTTTCTGTGTAAATATCTCATGTTACAATGTGGACACCTGCGGCTTATAAACAAGTGCAGCCTATATATGTACAAATTTTTTTTCTTCTTAAATTTAGTGGGTGCGGCTTATAGTCAGGTGCGCTCAATAGTCCGGATTTTACGGTA
>NW_018127890.1:951504-979897 GCF_001952655.1 Monopterus albus | reverse complement strand
GTGGTCGTGGACCTGGCTGTCATCTGCAGGCGGCAGTGGGAGCGCCTGCTCTGCTGGTGGCTTCACATTCCTTCTGCTGGTTCTCACCATCTTTGACACAACTACACCCCCTGTAGTTCAGGGTAAATAAATAAATAGTCAGGTAAATAGTGTTACAAATATGAGCACACTGGTTCCTGATCAATAAATGAGAGAACTGCGGTTTTGCTTTCTGCTCTACTAGCGTGGGCTTTCAGGATGACACTGAAGACTTACATTAAGCTCCTGTGTATATCAGTTCCCTTCCACACCCCTCTGATCCCAGGACTCAGGAGATAAACATCAATCTTCATTTATCCTTTTTATTAAACACAGTCCTATTTTCAGTCCAAACAAGACTGCACACATACCTTCCTGCTTCTCTTCCTCATCCTTGAGTCTCTTGATGAGGGCGTCTGCAACGGGGGTTTCAGAATCCACCTCCAACGGAGAGTCCAGAAGGGGAAGCTCTTCCTCTGGGTGGTCCCAGAGTTTGCTCCTAGTCGGTCGACGGGAGTCGGTGTGACTAGCGTTGCTGTTAAGCTCAGGCTCACTGTCTTTTACATTTTCAGTAACCATCTTTCCTCTCGTCTTCCGTGCGCTCTGAGGGAGTGACACGGGAACCAGTTCCACCTGGACGTCAGTGATCAAGAATGCATAGATCAGGTTTTTCCAACATGTAGTATGGAATAAAGTATAATCCATGCATGAAAATAACGGGCAAAAATGACAATGATATTATGAGGTGAAAGCTAAAAGCCCTTTCTGAAATGTTAACTCTCAGACTGATGAGTTAACTATCACAATGATATTATGAGGTGAAAGCTAAACGCCCTTTCTGAAATGTTAACTCTCAAACATGATGAAGATAAGGCACTTGACAGCTTAATGTCAAACCAAAGTTGGTTTGTAAATGAGAAATGTTTGTTTTCTACAACAGCTTGAAGCTTATTTAACATCAATATTTTAAAAAGCTATTTTTTTTACCTGTGGGTAAACCATGTGGTTGGACTGCCGCGTCATCCTGCCAGGGCTATGAAGGTGCCGTTTTGTGTTCTCCACCCCGTCCAGCTGGGCTGGCTGTATCTCTGATGCTTCTGACTTCGCCTTCCCGGAGCTGTAATTGACAGGAGGAGAAGAGGTTTCTTCCTCTTCTTTCTCCTTATTTAAAAGCCCCAGTGGTGCTGATTCCACCTTAGTGTTATTCAGTATCCTTCGGGTGGACCTCCTTGGAGGGTTTCCCTGAGTGGTGCTGCATTTAGAGCTTGTCTGTCGAACCGATTTTGTATCAGTGACCTTGTCCACGTGGTCCTCCTCCTTCTTAGCCTCTGTGGCTGTAGACACCTCGTCACTGCCACTTTGACTCCTCTGGCGTGGCCTTGTTGAAGTGGCCCTCTGGGAAACCCGTCGCCTGGCTGGAGAAGAGGCCTTGGAGGAGGATGCACCTGTGGCCACTCCCTCTTCACGCTCATCTTTCGGAGACCCTGGCTGTGCTTTGCGAGTACTTCTTCGAGGTGTGCTGGCTTGGACTTTGGTTTCTTCCACCTGTCTAGTTCTTCTAAGTGTACGACTAGGTGAGGCAGGGACCAGAGTGCTCATCTCCATGTCCTCTACTCTCCTTTCCTCCTCTGACTCCTGTGCTTCTTCCAGGACAGGAGAGACAAAAGTAACAGTCCTCCTCCCCCTCGTGGGCCTCCGGTTTGGGGTGGAAGGAGCCTTCTGCCTCTGAGAAGTCTGGGTCTCTGAAACACACTGTTCCTCTGGCTGGCTGTATGTGTTGACATCATTTTTATCTTTTCTCAGCCTTGCCCTAGTTACCCTTTTCATTTCATTCTCTTTTGCAATTTCTTCTGTGTTATCTTCTTCTCTCTCTAAGGCTCTGTCATCTTCCTGCTGCATGCCCACAGCAGTCTCTGCACTCAGGGCAATCTCTGTATCTATAACAGGCCCATTCTGGTCCCTAGCAGATGCTAGTTTGACCTCTACCTCCCCTGTCTCCTCTTCGGCAGCATCCTTTTTTGCCACAGAGTCTTTGTAATCCACATCTGCTTGGAGTTCTCCCACAGGACTTTGGTCAGGAGCTGCAGGCTCAGGAGCTGCAAGCTCAGGAGCTGCAGGGAACATGATTAACTCTACATCTTCTATCTCCTGGTTTGCCCCAGTGTTTTCAGTTTGTAGGTCAGTTTGATGTTTTACAGGCTCTGATTCTGTCAGTCCGTCCACTTCAATACCAGCCATGTTCTCCATCTTGTTCCTCTGGTCCTCGTGTGAGGCTTCTCCGAAATGTGCAAGATTCTGATCAACTGTACCCAAAAGAATAACCTCAGGGTTGCCCACAAGTTCAGCACTGGCCACCTCTACTGGAGACTGGACAGAAAGAAAGGAGGACTGCAGAGCATTCTCTATAGGGAGAGAGTGTCCCTCTTTATCCCCACCATCCTCCATATCCAGCATCAGAGAGAAGCTGCTGTGAGTTTCAGTTCCTGGGTCAGTTGGCACAACAGGTGGATGAAGCTCAGGAAGACCCAGCTGGGCTCCATCAACCAGGCCCTGTTGTCCCCCCACCAGCTCCATGGGAACCAGGAGAGTGGTAGAGGGTTTCAGCTCCATGTATGAAGATCCTTGCTTATTATTCTCATCCGCAATCATCCCTCCTTCATCTGCGCCAAGTCTCACCATCACCACCTCACCCTCCATGACATCATCTACGATCTGTGAAGAAAAATCTTTTTTGTGAATAACTGATTATTCATTTAATCTACAAAAATCCAGAAAATGGTGAAAATGCCTAGCTCAACTTTCCAGAGCGCAAGGTGACATCTTCAGATGTCGTTTTACTGATCTATAGTCTTACACCTACAGCACCAACAGGCTTAAAACATTAATAATCAACCAGCTGTTCCGGCTACATGTTGATTACCTTCATCTCTGCATCAGGTTGGATCAGAGAAAACACAGCCGCCTCTTGCTCTGACATACTTGGCAGGAAGTGTGTGTGTCCTTGTTCAAAGACTGAACTGGGTTGGAGGGGTGGCAGCTTCCCATTACCCTGGACCTCCTCAATGATCTCCACCTCACTACCAGAGTCCTCCTCCTCTTCTTCTGCTGCTTCCTCAGCTTGATCTGATGACGACGACGATGACGATGACTCCTCATCTTCTTCTTCCCCTTCATCCTCAGACATAGGGCTAGAAAGGTCTTCACTATCATTTACGCTCACAACAGCTAAAAGGTCAAAACAAAGGAGAAATGTACAGATGTGTGAGAACATGTGGGAGAGTAAATCTTCACTGCAACATTAAAAGTGCCAGTGTTAGTGTGCGCCTCACAGGTGGTGTCTGTGCTGGTTGATTCTGAGGAAGTCACTGAGGTGGCACATGTTTGGCTGGTGAACATGGGGGGAGCCTCAGCAGCTGCCTGCTCCTCTTCACCTTGACCTGGTAACTCACTAGGACAAATGAGTGCAACAGATATTGTTTACCTTGCCACAAAGAAAATCACCATCAGACAAAGTGTAAACACTGGTTAAAGAAAAATAGGGGGACAAAACAGTTGGTGCTTTGGACCACACAGTTCTAGGGACCATTTCGACTGGGGAGCTCCCCTGAGAACTACAGTCACAAGATAAAGTAATGCCACTGTTTGCAATTTCCTGGTTTTCTGGATAAATTGGTCCTGAAATGTGATCACAAATATTAAGACAATATTGGCACCTAGCCAAGATCAGTCCAAAGGCACAACGCTCAGTGAGGTATAGAAGACCCCCAAGCTAACAGCTAAAGACTTGAAGGATTCATTGGAGTTGGTTAACATCTGTGTTCATTAGTCAACCATAAGAAAAATACTGAACAGACATGGTATCCATGGCAGGGCAGCACGGGGGACGCCATCGCTCTCCAAAAACAACATTGCAGCAGACCGGAGCTTTGCCAAAGACCACACTGACCCTCCAGGAGATAAGTTTTTTGTTTTTGTTTTGCAGTTGCTGCTGCTCTGCTGGTTCAGTGTTTTACCAATCAGTGTACTCTTGTGTAACACATGGTTCCTGTTGTGCCGGCATAGTGTCTACCCTGAGGTATGAGCTAAAAAAAGTCCCTCAAAATGGCATTCTAAGAACTATGATCGCCTTCAGTTCCTGCAGTGTGGACACACAAAAGGGGATAGTTCCTCTAACAGTTCTAGGAACTATGAAACAATCCCTCCAGTCCGAAAACACAGAAGAGTTTCTAATTTCAAACTAAACTGTCATTTACCAAAAAGGCTACATACCTGGTGAATGATATCTGAGTCCCTGATGCATTGTGGATTCCTGAGCGGGAGAGTGCAGGAGACAGATCAGCGCCAAACAGATGTTGCTGCACAAACTCTGTCAGATCTGCTGGTAAACAATGCAAAAACAAATCACAGTTTTCCACATACACGTAACAGTAACCAAACCACTAACAACAGCATGTGAATCCATTACTGCAAATAACACAGAAAAGGAAACTGGAACCCACCCCCTCTACCATTTCACATGCTCCAGAGATTTTGATAAAATCAATAAAAGAGCCTGAATGTTAGTATGAGGTCAAGCATTACATTTTTGAATATACAATTAAGCTTTATTATTTCATCCCAGTTTGTGATTATGTTGAATAACACGTCTTGCTCCCCTCTGGGGAGGAGTTTAAACAGTCACACTGAAGAAAAGTTAACCCATAACTGTATAACAGGACAACAACCCTCAGAGCAATATCTTGGAAATATACTTTGTATATATCTATCTGGAAAACTGCATCTAAACTGTGTGTGTACATATTTATAAGTACTTTATTTTTATGCACACTTTTTTTTGTTCTCTCAGCCTTGTCTTGTTTACTTGTCTACTCGTTGCTTTTACAGAAGAACATTGTACATACACACTGAGAGCCACTGTACTGGAGTCACATTCCTCGTGTGTCCAACACATCTGGCCAATAAAGCTGATTCTGACTCTGACTCTTGTCTAATATGAGGTGGCAATATGTTGTAACTTTTTTTTACAGTATAAATGCATCAAAGACAGACCCGTTGATTGTTCCAAGTCATCTTCTGGTTCATTCTTGGGTTCACTGGCTCCAGATGGTTTCAGATGCTCAGTGAAGTCTGTGGATTTAGTGGCCTTCGATTGGTTGTCCTCTTTGTTGGCTTTTATAAGTTGATCGTGAGATTCAACCTCAGTACCAGAGTTCATGCTCTCAGTCACCTGGTTACAAACTAGCAACATACAAAATGTGTCACATGAATATTCTCAACACCTTTTATTTCTGAATATTGAACTTTCAAAGTATAGCATGTCTTTGTATTTTGCTGCCTTGCAGTGTTGGTGTCAAGCAACACACTCCTAATTATAAGTCACAGAGAAACAAACAGACAAATCCTAAAACTGAATTACCTGGACTGTTACCAATTCTCCCTTCTTGGCTGAAAGCTGTGACATCTTCTTGTTTGCTACTTGACTCAAAATCCTGTTCATCCTCTTTGTTAGCCTCCTTTTGAACACCAATCTCCACCACGTCTTCAAATGTTTCATCTTCCTTCACCTCTACGTCCTTCTCTCTATGCTCTGATGTCAGAACAGGGGTCTGCTCAGTGGCTGGTGAGGGCTCTTCCTTTGGTTCTTCCTTTTCATTTAGGCCTTTGATGTTCAGTGGTACCTCTTCCTCATCTTTCTCTCTAGCTGTGTGCCCCTCCTCTCCTTCCTGGTCTACTGACAGCAGTGCATCATAGTACTCTAGGGTGACGTCTGCTGACCGAACAGGTGTCTGACTGGTGTCAAAGCTCAGATTAAGATGTGCTACTGTTGCATCTGACAGCCTGGTTTCTGTAGCGACTTCATGGATGGAGGATGACTCACTCTCAGAGCATCTCAGCTCTGGGGGGAGAATACCCCCTTCTGGAGGCAAGAACTTTACACGAGGTTGCTCTCCTTCCTCTTCTTCCTCGGTGGGCTGTGAGGACCAGGTCTTACGTGTTGACTTAAAGAGAGTGGAGCCTCTGGTCAGCAAGCTAATCTCACTGTCTGCTGCCACCTAGAGAGGTTGGAAGACACATTTTATCAAGAGAAAATCAAACCTCCCAGTAGGTTATTGTACATGACAAACTGCATTAGTCAATCATCCAACGCAAAAAAGCAATGAAAAACTACCTAGTAGCAACTACACTTCTATTAAGATAACAGGCTCAATCATCTAATGAACTGCTACCATGCAGAATGCAACAGTGAGTCAAAGGAGGGTCTGGTTTGTTTGTGAGGTGGCTTCTTAAGAGTCAGCGCACCCCTCCAATCTAGTGTTAGGTCTTACTCCGTTGGTCCATTGGATGCCCTTGTCTGATTCAGGAGATTCTGTCTCTTTGGTGAAGGTGATGCGGCTCTCTTTGCTGCGGAGCGGCGGGGTGATGGAGCGCCCTGGAGAAACAGAAGGGGTGGCGACAGGTGTGGGCCTCAGGCTGCTGCGCAGAATGGACTGTGGCGTGAACCCTGAGAACACAGGGCCAGAAGTAGCCAAGGCTCGAGCTCGCTGAGAGGAGACACACATGAGGAGTATAGGTAACAAAATAACAAGGCTGGAGGTGTTTTTTGTGTCATTATCCCGCCATAGGATAAAACCCTGAAAAACTATGACTTCATTTTCTAATGGCCTTTTTCCACATAATGCCTTAAAGGGTGTAGTAAGTCTTTTCCAACACTGCCTTTGTACAGAAAGAATTTGTTGTTCTAAGCCATCAACAAAAGTAGGAATTGTTTCAAGGCTTCATTTACTTGCTGCAGAAAAGATGAGTGTTGGATCCCTGAAAAGGCCTGTTTTATATGAAATTTACATATGCACATTTGTTTAGTCACCTTGACAACTTGTGGTGTTTGCAGCAGACTGAGTTCTGGGGCCTTGCTGATGGCCTTTGGAGAAACCCACGAGCTGGGAGGGCGGCGGGGGCTGAGGAGAGGCCGAGGACTCTGACACAAGGGGTGAACCACTAAGTCCATCAGCCTGGGTCACATTGAAGAGAAAGAAGAAAGAGCACATATACATTTAAAATGCTGTCTTAACAAAACTCTGTTGTAGCTTTGTTGGAATATGAATACCAACATTGCACTGAGAGTGTACACAATACTAAGATGTACGTGCTGCTATGTCAAACATTGTGATCACCTTAAACATATAATGTACGGGATATAAATCCCATTTCCCTGTCCCATAATATGGCTTAGCAAAGAGTTTCTTACCATGAGGTTTCTCCAAATGTAATCATGGACTTTCACCCTTTAAGAGGTGCCTTGCTCTCATGTAATTATTTTAGAATCAGTTCCCCCATTCCTGGTTGAGAAACAATTTTAAAGGCAACACCTATATAACAATGAACAAAGATCAAAGTATTTATTAAAGTACCTTGACTTTCGTTTGGATGTCATGGTGATAGGAGTTCCCAGGAAAGGATCAGGAAGGGCCAACGAGGAGGGACCGGGGGTGGGGCTCTGAATATCTGTTGTTTTGGGACTGGCAGAAATTGAAATAGATAAATAAAACTGAATGATAAAAGCCATTACTTTTGAGATGCAATGAGGATATTTTATTCTAACCTCCTGGCTGGGGAGGACTGTTGTGTAGCTGCTTTCCCTAACCACACCTCCCCAATCTTGGTCAGGACATTGTTGATAAATCCAGCCCTGGACATCACCCTCTCACTCGTGGAGCGCTTGGTGATAGTTGACAGTGGCTGTGGCCGAGAAACTGGAGCACAGTGGTTTGAAAAGTTTCCATTAACAGTTTGATACTTTTTCACACTTTAAACTTTTTTTGTAAATATAAAAGATGGAATTAATTCAAGCAGAGCACCTCCTTACCTTCTCTGTGGATGGTGGTGGGGTGCTGGTAGGGCTTGGCTCTCTCTATTGCCATTTTTCTCTGGACTTTAGGCAAAACTTTCCCGTACTGATCCAATATCGAGTTCCTGGTGTTGGATCGCTCTTTAAGCTTTGGGTCCCGCTCGTTCTAGGAACACAGATGCAAAATGATGGGGTTGTAAACTTGATGGGACTCGATACGTCTCTCTACATAATCACATGGTGGCAGAATTCTGAACGTTTTATATACATTTCACATACTGTCCATCAAGATGCTGCTGTGACAATTAGTGTAATGCTTTGTATGTTAGTCAAACATACCACCAGGTTCATTTTGAGGCTGTGGTTGAGCTGCAGGGCAGGTATATAGTTGGCCTGCTGCAGGTAATGAACCATCAACAGTTCTCTGTTCTGGAGACCACCTGTACCCTGGAGAAATTTCTCCAAACATTCCTGAAACACAAACCCATGAACAAGCGTTTTAGGCATCAACATTACCATTCCTTGACATAAAGGAGGACTGATCAATAAGCAGAATAGTGAAAAGTTTTGGTAAAAAAAAAATGCAGCAATTCAATCATCATTTCTCTCCTACCTGTTCATATAGGCCAAGGGGCAGTTTGAGCAGCTCCGTGATAAGGCCCAGCTCCTGGCAGCTCTCGTACAGGAAGCCCAGCAGCTCGCCCATGCTGAGGTGATTAGAGTGCTGCCGAAGTAAGGACCACGCTTCTATGAGACACCTAGAAAAAGGGGACACTGGCTGGTCAAAAACACAAGATAAAACAAAGGGGCTGCAAATAAGACTGCCATCGTGCTTGTTTTCTGAAACAAAAAGCTCTCTACAGCGGTTACAAAACGCCAGCATTGTTTTACTGAGTGTATGGAGGTGTACAGAGTGCTCTCCCTTTGCTCTTACCTGTTGTGCAGCAGTACAGACATGCAGAGTTTGGCCTGGGAGGTGGAGGAAATCGGGGGCTTCATAACATGGAAATACCGTAGTGCCACTGAGTGCTGGCCCTGGCACATGAGTGCTTGCAGGACACGCTCATGCTGCCACTCAAACTGACAGTGTGAGGCAGCTGGATGCAAGAGCAGCTCAAATGAACTCTGATCAGGTCAAAGAAATATGAAATAATGTTTAATAAGAGCTAAACCCTTGAAGAATAGTATGATATAAAACCAGTCACAAGAGGCTCTAATAGCTATTTAAAAGAATTGTTTTCCACTATAGATATTGATAGTAAAGTGCACATAGTGATGTTCCACTGGCCTATAGCAACACTCTTGCCTTGTACAGCCTAGTCTCTCCATGTCCACATGTTTTTCTTTTGGAAACTAAAAACTAAGCCAAATGTAACAATCAATGTTTACCTGGTGGTCATGATGGTCCAGCAGCCAGAGACCTTGGACTAGTTTGACTAGTCCGACAGGGATAGCAAAAGCTGTGGGGAAAGACTCCACTGATGCTCCCTCCTTGTTGGAAAATGAGTATATGACATCCAGCAACAGGTAAATTACCTGGGACAACAGGTCAAGGCTCATACAAGCAGTAGGCTTAATGGAGTATTTCCCTGGAAGAGTTTGAGTTCCTATTACAATAGAAAAATTCACATTTACAATTATTACTATGGAATAGTAAATAGTAAAGTAACTGACCTAACAATAAACACTGTGTATACATTTCAATATATCTTCTAATGTTTTACAAAGTATCAAAACTGTACTAATACAACTCACAGTAAAGCACGCCTGATGTAGAAATGGAACATAAACAAATAGTTACAAAAACTGGAATCTAACAATTTGCTTTTCCATGATAAAATCACTGAAAAAGCAGTTATATTAATTATTTCATATATAAATGTGTTTCTTTTCATTGCCCCTTCTTAACAGTGTATTCACAATGATAGCTGCAAAAAGTAAAAATAAGAGTAAAATAAAAGTCACACATCTTCTAAACATGCAGATTAACAGTTGACATAGTGACATGAGAACTCATAAAAATACTGAAGGTGACTGAGGATGAAGGATACAATTGCATGTTTGGCAGCTTCATCAATGTTGTCCAGCAGATAAATGTCAAGCAAGGCCTATGGATCAAAAATACATGTACTTCTTTACAATGTTGTAACAGCAGATCTAAACTCAGTTTGACATAAACTGAAGAACAGAAATGAAATTTGAAATATCTAAGTTTAAAAACTTACATGCAGTGTAGGTGGTGGGTACTGGCCTGTCCCACCATCATCCCTTTTCCACAGGTTGGTCAAGCATTCTCCACACTGGCCAACCAAACCGTCAATCATCAGACAGTCTGCACACCACTTGCCCCTGAGAAGACAGTAGAAGAGTGTCAGCTTTAGACAAATCAAGGAGTGCTACACTAGTGACTTTAGGGTCCCTCTACTGGTATAATGTTACAAAAAAAAAAAAAAAAAAAAAAACTCCAAAAAACTGAAATGAACATTTTATTACTTTTTGGCAAAGACCACTCACTTGGCCAGCCTGCTGAGCTCCTCTCTGCGTATAGTATAATAGTTGCTAATGACCGAGTGGGTGTAGAAAGGCCTGGAGATCTGGAGAGCGTCATCATCTGATGGGGAAGGAAGTTCAACCCAGCATTAAAAGTGCGAAATCTTAATACAGTAATATGCAAGCGTTTTACCACATCTGGATTTAGTCACACTGTCCCACTCTGCAGTTAAATAATATTTTCTGTCATTTCTATTTTGTTACTGTGGTAATAATCCTGCCATCATATTGTTTTAGCACTGACTGAGAAACTGTGTTCTATGATATTACTGGGACGGTTTCCTTCTGATGAACTTCTGTGTCAATCGTGTTTGTGCCAGCATCACAGTACCTGAGCTCTCAGGCAGTAAGCCGGTGCGACAGAACCAGAGGACCACCTGTGCGTATTTAGAAATCAGACTGGAGACCATGTTCTTGTTCATCAGACCCACCAGGCCTGTAAAACAAAATAAAACCAGAGCCTTTCAGTGGCTGCAAACAATTCAAAACAACAGCAGTTTCTCAGTTGCTAGACAAAGCTAATCAAAGGTCAATGCATTATAACTCAAAGTGTATCAAGCCATGAAGCTGTGAGGGAATAGTCATTGTTTTACTGACATCAAAACTCAAGACAGAAAAAGAAAAGACCCTGGTAAGAGTGTTTGTTAACAGTTTAGTACAAATGGGAATTAAACAGCGGTGGATGTGTGCTAGCTGAACAGGTTCCACTGTTGTCACAGGGAAATTTAAGACTTGTACTGTGCATGTGGCTGAGTCTGTGTGGAAACTACACCTTTCTGTGTGAGCTCCTGAGCTTCACTGAACAGACACTGGAAGATGGTACTGAGGTTACTGAGCAGCCTCTGGCTGTGCTGCAGCAGCTGCGAGGTCTGAGGGTCTGTGAAGTTGGATGAGCTGTCAAAGAGCGGTGCACCTTGGGAAAAAAAACAACAGATACACTGAACAAAAATCTTCTTTGGGTGTTCAAAAGGAATTTATATCACTAACAGCAAATTAGCAATGTAACCTGTTCCTGTTCTTGATAAGATAAATAATACAGCCTGAAAGGTAAATTTCCTTTGCACATTGAACTCATCTGATCTATCAGATGAGTTCAGTAGGCATGTTCTGCATGCATCAGTTTGTATATTTTCATTGGTTCTGTACCAGAAACAAATTGCTTACTTGGCCAAATAAAGGTGATTATGGTCACAATAAAGTACAATCTTTATAAATGACATCAATTAACATTTTTTGGATCATTAAAATGGCAACATAAAAAAACCACTCCTGGTGCCTCATTATGAAACTGTGTGTAAGATCTAAACCAAATGTTTATGTACACACATCACAGAAAAGCTGAGTGAATATGTTTCACATTGTGGATATGTGAATGGTGAATTGATATGAAGGCAAATTAAACCTGTGAGAAGGATTAATATAAAATCTGGCTTCAGTTCACTGCTTCACCATCTGTGTTGCCAGTTTCTATATAAAATCTGGCTTCAGTTCACTGCTTCGCCATCTGTGTTGCCAGTTTCTACAGTCCCCCAAATGTACATACACATGGCTGAGTGTCTATACAGGCACACACATTCTCATGTCAAGTTTGTTTTTGTAAATCCCTAATTTCTATGGAAAGTGGAGCACCCATGTTTCAAGCGCAATTTTGTGAACATGCAGCCATTATAAATGAGGCGTGTGTTCTGTCTATACAATAGTCTACGTGATTCAGAGTGTCCGTTGATTTAAATAAATAAATAAACAAACATACAGATGCCATCCAGTTCCTCCTTGGTCTGGACTACTTTGTTCCAGGCCCAATCCAGGATGTAGCGGAGGTTCAGAGCAGAGCCTGGTTGTTCTGTTGAAGGACAGAATTTGAAGAATTTGTGGTACCTGCAGCGCTGGTGACTATGGCCTTTTACAAATGTAAAATATTATAGCATAACATGATGACAGAAAGACCAACACTCAGAAGATGTCATCACCACCTACTCACATGCCTACTGATTTCACAGCTTCTTCCCCAGAGCTGTAAAATCAATCACCACCCCACCCCCCAAACCCCTAGTTACACACACAACCTCCCCCCTATGGACAGACACATACAGAACACTGGACCTCCTGCAGACACACACCCATGCTCACACCTCCTGCTAAAGACAGATTTGCACTGAGCTGCACCTTACAATGTTACTACACTCTTTTGCTGCTAACATGCTGCTGACCTGATTAGGTCCCATACATCCCTTTTTATTTGCTCATTGTTTTATATTGACTTATACAATTTTGTTTTATGTAAATAATGTGTCTTTTAAGCAGAGAGCTGCCGGAAAAATCTTTGTTGTGCTATGCATAATGACAATAACGATTCTTGACTTGACTCACTGGCATCCAAGCAGTGAGTTTGGAGTGAGTAGTTTGACTCCTCACCTTCTGCAGTCCACTGCTTGATACAGCCAGTGATCAGTCCCAAGGAGCTGGTCTCCACTGCTGTGGACAAGATGGCATCCAGCTGCTCCTCCTGAAGGCCAACATGAAGTTACAAGTCCACATTACTATAAAATCTTCAGAATACATATTTAATTCTGTTGGTTTTTTTGTCACTTGAAAGATTTCCTTTAATGTGAACTAAAAGAGAAAGTCCAATAGCATCGAGAATGGGGGGCTTGTGTACCTGAGAGAGGCTGGAGGCCTGGGTATCAGCCAGGCGAGATGAGAGTAGGCCAGACATGAGGCAGCGAGAGTAGCTAGTGGAGATGACATCACTGGAGCAAGGAGCCGCCTTCTTTAAAAAGCTCAGGGTCTGGTTATAATGACAGAGGTGAGATGTAAAATAAGCTCATTTTCCACTCAAATCATATTTACATATATTTCAATCCTACCTAAACAATGTCTGCTGTGTAGCCTTAGCAATAAACATCACGGACACACAAGGAAAAACCATGTCCCAGTAACACAGAAGAAAGGTTCTTTGAAATGGTTAAAACCTTTCCATTTGTATATTGTCACATATCCACTTCTTTCAACTGGCATTTTGATTAAATGCAATAAAATTCATGATGAAACGTACCTCTTTCTGATACCCAGAGCAGGTTAAGTGCACAACTCCAGAGTTGAGCAAGCAGGTAGCATCTGTTGTATATAAACACAGTCTATCAGCCTTTAGTAAAATTATATATATCAACTGGAAACCCAGGGATATCTGCATAAGAACAGATTATTCTACATTATGTATTTACTGTCTCTCTTTATAATCACATAACACTGTAGCACATGAAATGTTGACACCTACCAAAGTTGTATGTTGTGGGGTTAAAGTACTGTTCTGGTGGGGGGCAGGTGAAGGGCAGGCCCCTGCTCAGGCTGCGCTCATGTACCACCACATCCAGCATGATATGTGGAGACACCATCTGCACCACTGGATCCAGAGACCAGACTGCCAAGTAGGGACAGTTTGCCAGCGATTCCCCCATTCTGACAACACCACACAAGGGCAAAGTAAATTCAGCAACAGCCCCAGGATGACAAGAGGACACGAGGTCTGTATTTCAATTAATATCAGATGAACAAGCCCATTTTAATTTTCATGGGCCTACTGTATGTGAGATTATTGTATTGTTATAAAGGTCTTGTCTGTCACAAACCAATTATTTACAGTAGGCTACATTTTGTGCAAGCAAACTTATTCTAACTGCAGTCCCATGTCTAATGTATTCCTTTATTTTGCTCTTCTGTATAATTACTTATCCAAATCCAATCCAGAAAATTATTTTCCAGTTAAGAATGCAAAAATTCTCTTGCACAATTGCAAATTCATCCACCACTGTACCTTAAAGAGTCTGGCATTTGTGCATGGTACCAACGGTTGATGTCAAAAACTCCAATGTAGGTAGATGGGGTTCCCTGACCATAGGCCTTGACTTGCCAGGTGAAAACAGACACACTGGTGTCCGGAGATGCAGCTGAAAATGAGAAGCAGAGCGAGTAAAATGGTTAAGAACACAAAGGAAAGTAAGAAATATAAGGGCCAGTACATACAGCACAGAAAAGAGTGGAAAAAAGTGGGACTGTGTGACATTTCGCAGCAGTTTTAATCACACTGCTATTGCTGTTTTAAGTTACCAATTCTCTACTATGACAAAACTGAAGATGTCAAAACACAAAGCATTCAAGTTTGATTAAAAAATGTTTAGAGACTGCAAATGAGCTCTCAACATACTCCTGCCATCCCCAGGTAGTTTCATGGAAAGCAGGCTAACCTTCATTCATGCTGTCATCCCTGTCAGGATGGGGTCTGAACTTCTCAATGGTTTGGCAGCTCAGCAGGCGGGTGTTGGTGGTCTGGGCCCTGAGAGGAAAAGCTGTGCCACCCAACTCCTGACTGTAACGCTCCTCACAATACTCCAGACCCTGAGTGACAGAAAGACAAAGAGTTAGGGGGAAATAAGTAGCACATTTGCTAGAATGTTGTTGACACCATCACAAAGGATCAATTAATCGAGTTGAAAGAGAATACTATTGAAACCTTGTATGCATCACAGACCTCATAGAGGATCTTCCCAGAAGACAGACACTTCCTTTCACTGAAGGCCAGCTGCAGCAGGTGGAGGCTGACTGTATCTCCCTCACTGTGTGGGAGTGAGAGGAGGAAGAAGAAAAATAAGAGCTTGGAAAACAAACACATAACTACTTGGCCTGGATGGAGTACTTGTTATACATAGGCCTTACAGGTCCTGAGAAGACTGGACAGCCCAGAGGTAGCAGCAGTTCCTGGGGTCATTCTCTGGCTCCTGGAAGGTGAAGGCATACACAGGCACCCCGCCACCCTCTAACTGGGAGTGGTATCTACGCAAGAACAATCCAACAATTTAAGAAGTCCTAGAAAATTACATTGTATTATAGCTGCTTATGAATTCAAAGGAAGCACAGACTTTTACAATTATTTTCATCTTGTCTCACTGTATTTTCAATTAGCAACAATAACACAAGTAAAATAACATGTATTACTACAATGAACCATTTCTATTTTAAAAATACTCTACATGACATACAGTAACAATGCAAAGTGGGCTGATTACAAAACAAAACACTCTGTAGCATTAGTCTAACCCACACTCCTATGTCAACCCTTCCCACTTTCACAGAATATGGAAGTAAAAAGAAATATACTCACTCCTTCTTTAGAGCCTTCATGTTCCACAGCTGTAAGTGACCATCAGAAAATCCCACTGCCAGCTGGTTGGTCCTGGAGATGTACTGTAGAGCTGTGACTCCAACACCACTGGCCCCATTCAGCTGGAGACAAAGATGTCTGCCCTGTCTGGTGCTGGCTTCTCTAAGCCTGGGGATTTCTGCAGGAGATTTGGTCACTACCTGCAGGTCTGGGAACAGTCAGATAAAAAAGAGTTTGTGAGAAGAAAAATAAAGATCAGAGCCCCTTTATTAATTTACTAAAGGGGCAGGGGTCTACAATGAACCTGTAGGTCTGCCCCAACCCTTGCTCAAGCAAGTGCCTCACCTGAAGCCTCCACTTCACTTTGGCTGCAGGACAGGTCATCGAGGCAGAGATCGACAAGCAGAACGTGACCAAGGTCAGTTACTACGGCAGCAATGCCAAAGAACCATCGCAGACTCTGGTGGAGGGGCTGTGTTGAAGTGCTTGCACCGCCCTAACTAACTAACGGCTGTGCTTGCACCGCCATAACTAACTAACGGCTCAATGGCTGTAACCTAGATGAGAGAAACGGATGAACGAAGACAAGAAAGGACATTTTTGAACACTTACTAGTAGCATGCACAGATTGGCTAAATCTGTTTTGTTTCTCTAAAGTTTAAAAAAAAAAAAATACTAATCTGTTGGTGCTAGAAATGTTGCCTTAGTCTAATGGTTAACTAATCCATGAGTTTAGCATTTAAATTCAAAGGAAATAACTCCATTTGTTGTTTGTTAATGTATTTACTGATTTTGTAGACTATTTTTTGCTTGTGAAGAAGACCCTGGTGCACAGCCAACTCACTCTGCCTGGTATGACTACAGCTTTGACCACCCTTGACAGTCCCAAGTCATAAAGACACAGAATGCTGCCCTCTGTTTCCTCCAAGCCAATCAGCAATCCTGACCTAGCAAAAGGAAACAGTAAAGGCATTAACATTGATATTTCTAAATATATACTCAAAAATATTTCTTTGTATCAAAATGTAGAAACATCACTCTCATAGAAGTCAGCTACCACTCGCCACGTTTGAATAGTAGTGAATAATGTAAGTAATTATAGTCCACATCAAAGAGATAAACAGATGAAGATAAAGAGGTAAATAGTGAAACAGGATTCTCACCGTTTGAGCCAGCTGAAATCCCTGGCAGCAAGGACAGTAGGTGGGTTCTCCCCTCCACCACTGAAGCAGTACGCAGAAAGCCGTTCTCCTGTCACTGCATGGACAACCTCCAGATGGGGCCCGCAGGCAAGCCAAGCCAGGCCACTACGACCTTCACACGCAGACAAGGAAATGAAAGGTTAGGAGATTATCATCTATAGTTAGGGTCATCACCAAGCATTCAACATAGAGTAGGTCCACCAGACTCAGGACAAAAACAAGAGGGCAGAAAACAAATAGTGAAGATGAGATGAGATAAGCCTTTATTGTCATTGTAGGCTCTGTGCTTCAGCACATTCAATTTTAAATAAAATAATGGATGCTGTGTTAAAGTATGAGGCTTTAATTTGAGTAGGTTTCTGTCAATACATAAATACTGTAAGTGTATGTTAGAAATATCCATTTTAATACACGGTGATCAAGAAAAGATCTTAAGGCTTTTGGGGGCGGCTGTGGCTCAGGAGGTAGAGCGGGTCGTTTCCTAACCGGAGGATTAGCGGTTCGATTCCCGGCTTGTCCAGTCAACATGTCGAGGTGTCCTTGAGCAAGACACCAGTGTGCTGTAAAAGCATAGAAAGGCGCTATACAAGTATAAGACCATTTTGACCATAACCTCTGAGGATCAACCACAAGATCCAAATGCCCAGTAAGCCTCAAAAAGGTTGCAGCTCACAAAAACATGATTAATGATACTACACATAATGCCAAAGCAAGCCAATAGTTTTCCAGGATGAAAATGTGGAATATCTTTTTCTGGACAAGTCAGTTCAACCGGGCTCAATCTGAATAAGCTGCATTACACTTGCTGAAGACCAGCGATACGAATAGGTCAAAGTATTTATTTTGCTCATGAGGAGATGTGGCAACATGCTTTCTATTTCATTCATTGTCACAACTAAGAATGGAGGGAAGAAAACATCCATGAATAGAAATCACTGATCAGTAAAAATAGTCTTACCAACAGTGAACTTCCCATGAAGAACAGAGTCTAGAGTGATTTCATCTTCCCCAAGAGCATCTATAGTCACTCCTGGGAAAGGCAGCAGGCTGCTGGTGACTTGGGCAGTGAGGTCATGCATTGTTCACTGTATAGGAAACATCACAACATAGAGTAGTGCAACATTTAGCCCCGTTACTCTTAAAAATTCCCCCAAAATACTGCAAAATTATGTGGTCAAAAACTGTATGTTGTCAACATCACTGTGCCCTGGTAAATAACATCCAGTGAAACATCCTTTCTGAACACTTTCTATTCTGTAAATCCACTTTGGGCTTTTGCTGCCTGTCTGGGTTTTAGGGTACAAAAGATGCCTCTTTCAAACCACAGCTGCAGCATCAGTTGTCAAGAAATATGCTGACAACTGTGGCTGCAACTGGGTTTGCTGTCTAGTCAATAACACATAATATACTGTACTACTGCATGCGTTAGCAAATGGGAGCTGGGTTCTGATCAACTGCTACAGTAAACAACTGAAACCACTGGTCAGAGAACCCTGGCCTCTTTTTTTTATTCACTTTCCAGACAATCCTAATACATTTTTCATTTATAGACCGAAGACAACAATACTGCATTATTCCTACTAAAGCTTAACTACACAGTGAAACCAAATGTCATTACTTGTTTAGTTGTAACTTTTTGAATTTTGTTTGTGCATTTTTTTTAATTATATTTGTTATATATCTTCAGTCAAGAGATCCACATAGGTTCATAAGTTTACATTTACTAACTTTATACTAATCATGCCCCAACAATTTGGAATAACCTACCTGTTTATCTTAAAATATATAATCAGTTTATATAACAAGTTTAACACCTGTTTCTATGACCATGTTTTGCCTTGTGTTGACTTCTATTCAGTCGTTTTGACCATTACTGACCCGAGTATGTAACTGCTCAGGCAAGTTATTGCACTAGTGGTCCAACTAGATAATACAGTATTCACAGTGGTGCTTTCAAGGCCAGCTCAATCTGAAACCGAATCTGGCAGATTCACGGTGTGCAAACTGAACACAGTACTGCCCTCTGCGACCACAATGGAGAACAGTGAATTCAAGTAAACTCCCGCGCAACAAGCCCGTCACTGCGCTGCCACATGCCATGACATGATATGGAACATGTACACAAACTATGAGCATTACAAGTCAAAGGAGTCCAATATGTGCACGTAATAGCAACGCTACACTGCTACTGACACAAGCAACGGTTATAGAACAGTAAACAAAGTTGTTAAAATAAATCTAGCTTCACCAAATACAACATCTAGCGCTCACGCGTCAATATCTGCAAAGGTTGTCTGACAACCCGTAAAACCATTAACTCTCACAACATGTTACAACTCAGCATAGCTATCAAGGGTAACCGTATATGAGACAAGATTTTGTAGATAATTAAACAACAATCAACTGGCTAAATTGTTAACATCTACACAAATCAGTTTCATCAGTTAGCGCCGAGTTAGCTTGACACAATGTAAACAAACAACTGATCGCTTTCTTGGTGCAATGTAATGCACGGTGCTGCTGCACACATACAACAGCGAAGAAAGGTTAAAATATGCTGGTATTATTTACTGTTAAATAAGGGCTGGAAGCTGCCTTACACAGTTCCCTCAGTTTCATTAGTAGGCTACCCAGTTAGCTTGCAAGGTCACGCTGGATTAGTTTATCCGAGTTCACCGTTGAAGTTGAGCTAGCTAGCCTAGCTACAAGGCTTGAGGAACAGCAAATATTAGTTATGCCAAAACAAATCTGCTATTATCACATTTATATTACACCAAATGTAATATACAATAACCACGACTGTTATTAACATCTAAACACAAACTTTATTTATTCGTTTGAGAATTACTATTTACAAGGAAAACCAGGGTGGCTAGTTGCTACCATGGCGTTACTCTTGCTAATATATAACGACTGCTGGCGTTAATATTAACCAAGCAATTGTAGCTAACTTATGTTCATTTTTCCAGGACCAACTCACAACCAGTGGCAGAATTTTGCCAGTAGCAATCTCATATCGGACGTCAGCGAAGAGTCTTGTCTATAAAGCCACAACCTGAGAATGTAGCTAGGTAAAGGTCTGTGGTCTCTGGTTGTGGTCTAGCTTTAGCTTTAGCTGCAACAATACTGAACCTGGCTAAAGCTTGTAACTACTGGCAACACCACTGCATCGCTAGTGTCTATCAGCGACAAGTCACGTCCAGTCTTAAGATAAATCTTTTTGAGGAATTAGCCAACATACAGGAGTTAGGTCAGTGAACCTAGCCCCATCTCAACTGCGCTGGAAAACGTGATGCAATGTGCCGCTAGCTACTGCTAACGTTACACTAACTACCTGTCCGAGGATGTTGACTGCTTTATCGGCACCACGAATGTTTTGTGTTCCTTCACTAATCCTCCGATTCCTTCTTTCATCTGTGATAATCCGCTCTTTTTCAAGGCGCAACCCATGCGTTCAGCCCTCCAGGGCCAGTTAAATGACTGACAAACACCAAATACTTCCTCTGACTTCAGTCTTCCACAGAGTAAAGCGCCATTTCCATAGCCAGAAAGTCTCCATGCGCTTCTTCTTCGCCGTCTATATTTCTGGCAGAATAGACAAAACGAAGATGTACTACAGCCCTCCCTTGACTGGGCATAATTTCTACTTAAACGTTTAACTTACTTTTGGGCTAAAATTTTGATACCGCTTTTTTTGCACAAGTAGAAGTAGCAATACCACAGTGTAGAAATACTCCGTTACAAGGGAAGATCTGCATTATAGGCTTACCTAAGTACAAAGCATTAGCATTATTGTATTTATCTTAATGTTGCCTGTGACATAAGATACAAATAAACTATTTTTGTACAGATTTTTGTATTTAAAAACATTTAAAAGCTCATCCTAAAAGGTTTTAATGCAAAATGTTAATTTGAAAAGTAACTACTAACTACAGCTTTCAGATAAATGTAATAGAGTAATCATACTGTATTTGCCTCTAAAATATAGATGGAAGAAAATTACTTGACAATAAGTCATAAATTAATGTTCATATGTGGTGACTTCAATATAGATTTGTTAAATCCTAACAAGCACACAGGAACTGAGGAGTTTATTAACACAATATATAGATGTAGTCTATATCCAAAAATTACAAAACCAAGTCGAATAACAACCCAGCATGCGACACTAATAGATAATATATTTACCAATGATATTGAAAGCAAAATGACAAGTGGATTACTTATAAATGATATTAGTGATCATCTACCTGTATTTTTGGTTTATGACTGCCATTTTAGAAAAGAAAGGCCAAAAACAAATCTATTCTATAGGAGGGTAATTAATGAACAAGCTGTAAGGAGGATTAAGGAGGAATTAGGGGGGCAGGACTGGAAAGCAGTTTACAAAGAGGAAGACTTAGACAAAGCATATGAACAATTTTTAAATATATTTAAGGACGTATATGACAGGAACTGTCCTCGTAAGCAGTATAAAAACAAAAGGAATTACAGTGGGAAACCGTGGATGAGTAAGGGATTACAGAATGCATGTAAAAAGAAGAATGCGTTTTATAAGGAATTCATAAAGTACAGATCAAAGAAGACGGAAAAAAAATATAAGTCGCTTAAATGATTCAAAACTGTACCATCTTATTTTGTCTTATTTGATATGTAATAAAAAAAAAACTGGCTAAACAGACTAAATACATATGGGCCTCAACATGTCAATGTGATCATTGTGATTATTGCAACAAAAGGCAATTTACCTGTGACTGCTGCAACACAAACAATTGTGCCTGTGATTTCCAAACCATTTTCCATTCTTTATTAAAAATAGGGTGTCGTGTCCAATAACATCACTGATGACAGTGCTCAGAGTGAACCAAAACAGCAAAGTTGTGGACTATAGAATGAAAACAGTGAAGGATGCTAAAAGCCCAGCTGTAAGGAGAACTTCAGAGTCCAATGACAAACTAATTCTCATTCAAAAATATGAGCATCACCTTTCTCATTTTGCTGCCCTCATTACTGTAGCTTTAAATCTGCAATAATGGCCTTTTTCACTGCCTGGGGACTCAATATTGACATATCTTCACCTTTTAAGTTGAATTTGTGAACCTGTCAGCAAGCAGTTGCTTATTTACACACCCAGCAGTTACAGAGCATTATTGCCATTTGGAGTCACGTGTCTGGTCATCAGGTCCAATATATACAGTACTTTCTTTTAGCTCTGTTTTTGGTCTCCACCAACTCCAAAATATCTGATTCTTAATCTACGAACTGCTTGAGTATGTTCACCAGTTAGCTGCTAGCACCAAGCCTCGTCCACAAACAGTGTGTACACACAATTCTGTGCTGAAACCGTGTATACAAACAATTTATGCACAATTTTATTCAATATTCTGTATCAATATTTTCTTACCTTAATTTGTTCATACTCTGTGAACAAATTTAATACTGCCTCACCCCATGTGTATGAACAAATGATGAAGGCCTGGCTGGCTAAAAAATGCAAACACATTTTAACTGAAACTATATTAATTAAAAAGGTTTTAATAGCTAATATAATTGATTAATATAATTTAAGGCTATAATGATTAATTTACTAATGCATTGACCAAATGTAGCATATTAAATAAACATGAAATTAATGCCCTGTCATTCTGATTAATCACAGTTTTAATTGAAATAAATTAAATTTAAAAAACTGTTCTAGTTTATAAGTATATAGAGAAATGGGGGCATGGCAGCAGGCTACTTGAAAACCACTGGAATGCGCCTGTCATTTTAGAATGATTCTGATTTACACTAACATACACACAATAGAAAGAACAAAATTGGCTGGTGTCATGAATATGATGGTAATGTCTCCTGCACTTATTTTGTGCACAAGGTAAGAACATTTCTATGCGCATGTTAGTGAATAAGGTCCACTGCCTGTCTGCCGTTTGGTGTTTACAGTCTTATGCAAAAGTTTAGGCACCCCTTGATACATAACAGATTTTGGTGATTTTTTATTTGAACAGATGTTAACACAGTTTCTCTTGGAAATGGAAAAAATGCACAATATTTTCTGCAAACAGTGATGCATAGTTACTTCTTATGCCATAAATTGAACAAAAATAAAAAATAAAAACATTATTATGGCATGGTGCAAAAGTTTGGGCACCCTACACAATCAGTACTTAGTAACACCTCCTCTGGCAGATATCACAGCTTGCAAACGCTTTTCATAGCCAGCTAAAAGTCTTTCAATTCTTGTACTTGGGATCTTCTCCCATTCTTCCTTGCAAAAGGCTTCTAGTTCTGTAATATTCTTTGGTCGTCTTGCATGCACAGCTCTTTTAAGATCTACCCACAAATTTTCAATGATGTTTAAATCAGGGGACTGTGATGGCCATTCCAAAACCTTCAGCCTGCGTCTCTTGAGGTATTCCATAGTGGATTTCGAGGTATGTTTAGGATCATTGTCCTGTTGTAGAAGCCATCCTCTTTTCAGCTTCAGCTTTTTTACAGATGGTGTGATGTTTGCTTCCAGAATTTGCTGGTATTTAGTGGAATCCATTCTTCCCTCCACCCGTGCAATGTTTCCTGTGCCACTGGCTGCAACACAACCCCAGAGCATGATAGATCCACCCCCATGCTTAATAGTTGGCAAGGTGTTCTTTTCATGAAATGCTGCTCCTTTTTTTCTCCAAACATGCCTTTGCTGATTGTGTCCAAAGAGTTCTATTTTAACTTCATCAGTCCACAGCACTTGTTTCCAAAACGCATCGGGCTTCTGTAGATGTCCTGTTGCATACTTCAGACGTTGGATTTTATGATGGGGACGCAGATAAGGTTTTCTTCTGCTGACTCTTCCATGAAGGCCTTGTCTGTGCAAGCATCGCTGCACAGTGGAACGGTGCACCACCACTCCTGAGTCTGCTAAATCTTCCTGCAGGTTTTTTGCAGTCAAATGGGGGTTTTGATTTGTCTTTCTGACCAGCATACGAGCAGTTCTGTCCGAGAGTTTTCTTGGTCTTCCAGATCTCATCTTGACCTCCACAGTTCCCCTGATCTGCCATCTCTTAATTACATTTCTTACTGTGGAAACTGCAAGCTGACAACGCTTTGCTATCTTCTTGTAGCCTTCTCCTGCATTGTGGGCATCAATAACTTTCATTTTCAGGGTCTTACACAGCTGCTTAGAGGAACCCATGGTTGCTGGGTGTCCACAAGTGTGTGCACAAGGTTTGAAGAGTCAAAGTATTTGTACAGCTTTGAAATTGGCATTTACCAATGACAGCTGTTGCTGTGCATCAGATCTAACGAGCTGATTAAGGTCTGATACCTTGTGAGAGACTTTGAGACTCTGGAACTCTTAGGGTGCCCAAACTTTTGCACCATGCCATAATCATGTTTTTATTTTTTATTTTTGTTCAATTTATGGCATAAGAAGTAACTATGCATCACTGTTTGCAGAAAATATTGTGCATTTTTTCCATTTCCAAGAGAAACTGTGTTAACATCTGTTCAAATAAAAAATCACCAAAATCTGTTATTTATCAAGGGGTGCCTAAACTTTTGCATAAGACTGTATATGCAAGAACAGGATCAACAATTAATCAGGTGTAACACTGTGGGTGTGGTGTAAGAATGTTAACACTTTGTAATATTTCTACTTGTGTGATGTAGAAGATAATTATCAAAGAATGTAATTATGTAAGAATGTTAACAGTATGTAATATTTTTTAGTATATTACTAGCGTGGTGTAGAACAAAATTATCTATGTAGTAATACTGCTTGCAAACCAATGATGGTAAGATGACATTATGGGGTAGGACTAAATAAGTCTGACTTCTTCCTACTCCGTTCAAGCTTGTACTAGGTATAAGCAAGTTGATAATGCATTTGTGGATATGTGTGAAATTATGTGTGTTGACATATTGACTGTCGTTACATGTTTGAAAGAATAAATCAAATCAAAAAAATGTAGTGGTTCAAGTAAGGAGTAGCAAAAATTTAATTACTCAAGTAAACTACAAAAATCTCAAAACTGTACTAAGTACAGTACTTGAGTACATGTATTTAATTACTTTACACCACTGGACATTAGCATAAGGACCATATTTCCTCCTGGGCTATCAAAATCTTTGTTCACAATTAAATGATATGGTGCCATCTATAGGCCTGTCAACCAATGCTGCTCAATATTGGCTAGTGTATTACTGCTGTGCCTAATGTAGACTATCAAATTTAGGTGTATAGCACCAAATCATAGGGTCTCATTGGACTTAAGGCCCACTACATCACTAATTTACAACACAGATCTTTAGGAAGGCTTGACAAAACTTGAAGAAAATCACAACACATAACATATACTGACCACCAAAATGAAAACATAGCAAAACCTTGCTTCCTAAGCTTAAAAACATGATTTAAGAAGCTGTTAATTTTCAACTCCTTATGTAGGAACATAAAATTAGAATACAGAACTTTAAGCTCATATAGCAAGGGATTCTACTTTACACAAGCACTATAATACTATTGAGTAACAAACTAAAAAGTTGTGCTACAGCACTTTTTAATCACATTCTTTTAGCTTTTCAGAAGATCAATTAAAGAAATAACACACAATTACACTATGGATTAGAAGCTAGTAGAAAATGCCAGACAAAGCAGAACAAGACGTTCAAATAATCCATGTGTATTTGCTTTTTTAAACAAAAAATGAATGCATTTTTCCCCAAGGTTAATCAAGGTTAAATTTGTTGTATAGTGAACACACTCAAAAACAACCTATTAATCAGAGGCAGCAAATGAGGAAAACACTCAGGGGAAGGAGCACTTATAATTTGCATGTATGATCAAATGTATGATTCTACACATTTTATATATATAAAAAAAAGTTATAACATGTTTCATAAAGTGAAAAGTTAACATCAAGACAGTAACAATGTAGCTGCCAAAACAACTGTCAAAGTCGGCTGCCTGATGACAGAACACAACATGCTATTGGTTTAAAAATAAAGTGGTATGTATGAACGTGTTCACAGTGTTAGTACAAGAGTCACTTCCACATTGTACTGCATGAAAAACATTACTATGCAAGAGAAAAGGGAAATTCTGCAACATCACCAGTGCTGACTTGTGACTACAGTGACAGAAAAAGCAAGTCATTTCTAGAACAGCCTGTGGAGCATGAAGCAGAGGCCTTTTGTTGATCATTTGTGATGGTGGCACAGGGGTAGATATGCATACAATAGCAGAACATAGTCCCATTCAATCTTTTTTGTCTGTATTGACTGATTCACATTATTTGGTATTTTCAGGGGTCATTCATTCCACCAGCTGAAGGAGAATCTTTACGTTGAAACACCTTTGACCCTGAAGGCATCCTAAACCTTGCTACACAACATGTGCACAGTCCAATCCTCCCAAAGTGTTTCTGATATGCAGGTGTTCGCATTCTGCAGCATGTTCCTCTTCTACTGATGCTCTACAGGGATAATAGTTTGCCACACACAAGGACAACTCCGTGATGACTCATTGCCAGGATGTTTTAAAGCTAAATAACCAACTCCTTTTAATAGTACCAGACAACGTCAGAAAACTACAGCTGTGGCCTCTCAGTTTCCAGCATAGCTCTCCCAATTTATACACTGATTTGTCTTTCTGAATACACTGACAGCATTTAAAATGTCCAAACAACATTGGTTGTGCTGTTGCATGATGATGCCCTCTGCTGAAAGGTCTGCTTTCTTTGACAGTCGTCCATTCTGTGTGTGAAAACCTTTGCTGTTGCACAGAAGTGTCCATCTGACATTTTCGGGTGTTCCCCGTTAGGGGTTGCTACAGCAAGTTGCTATACTGATGATTCACATGTTGAAATTTGGCACGGTTTACGCCGGATGCCTTTCCTCAACACAACCCTGAATTGAAACCAGGCCGCAGCGGCAAGAGCGCTGAATCCTAGCCTGCTGTTGCACAGAACAGTTTATGAAAAAGTCATTTGTAAACCAACTACACATGCATACTGACACTCAATGTACAAGATCAAGCAGACCATAGGGGATTAGATATTTTTACCATCATTACTGTTTTAAAGCTAGCTTTTATGGTTCTCACCATCATTGATTTTTGAAATTAGATTCCAGTATTTAGAGATTTATTGAAAATTGTAAGAGAGATGAATTAGTTTGATAGGATTTATCATGGATTACAAGGCACAATGATATGGCTGCATTACCAATGAACACAATATTTGAGGAAAAAAATAATCTCATTTACATTATAGTCTAAGTGACTGAATCGGAGAATAAAGTAAGTGGAGTGTTCTGTGATTTTTTCCGCATTTGTTCATCAATCATCAAGTCAAACTCTTGTCTTTCTCTGGAAAAAAAAAGAGAAACAGGAAAAAACAATCACTGATCATATTCAGTATTTGGTGTAAAAAGTGTTCCTTTAAAAGGTTTAATTCAGACCCTTACCTGTTACTAATGCATCGTCCTTTAAGGTACTTTTCCTCTGCCTTTTTTAGTGAGACATTGTCCACCCCAGCTATGGCATAAATGATGGCCTGGAAAGAAAGACAATTACATTAACATCTGTACTACATAAACTGCGAAGCATATCAGTAAACATACCCTAGGCTATAACAGGAAAAAAAATAAATAACGCGCACCACTAAAGGTGGAATGGTAAAGTAAAAAAAAAAAAATCTGACCCATTCAGTTCGCTAGTCACGGTTCAGTGCATGTATGTATTGTTCAGTTAATCTGACATAGGCTGAGACATGTTACTGAGGGAAAAGCCTCACCCCCAAAAACCCAGGGACACCAAGTTTGTGCAAATGATTTGATTTGATTTATTTATTCTTTCAAGCATGTAAAGACAGTTGATATGTCAACACACATAATTTTACACATATCCAACAAATGCTAATCCAATATCAATTTGCTTATATCTAGAACATGCTTGAATGGAGTAGGAAGAAGTCAGACTTATCCAGTCCTACCCCATGACATCATCTTACCATCATTGGTTTGCAAGCAGTAAATAATTCTCTTCTACACCACACAAGTATTATACTAAAAAATTGTAACAGTGTTAACATTCTTACATAATTACATTCTTAAATAATTATCTTCTACACCACACAATATACTAGAGAATTATTACAAAGTGTTAACATTCATACACCACACCCACAATGTTCCATCTAATTAATCATTAAGCCTGTTCTTGCATATATCTTGATTGACACATACCTTTATATTTATGTTTAAACTCATCAATTCTATTACTATTTTTTATGTCTACACTTAAATTATTCCATAGTTTTACCCCACTTATGGAAATACAAAATCATTTTTTGGTTAAAAAATTTTAACAATTTAGACTGTATGAAAGCTACATTGGTGTGATCCCTATACCCCATCTTATGCACAATTCTTATCGCTCTTTTTTGTAGTATATACAATGGCTGAAGTAAGCTTTTGTTTGTATTTCCCCAGTTTTCAACGCCATACTCCAAGTATGGTAAAATCAATGAAGAATACAAAATACGTAGTGCTTTCCCGTCCAAAATATATCTAACCCTTGTCAATATCGATATATTTTTTGCTATTTTGTGCTGAATATATCTGATATGA
>NW_018127890.1:942557-948129 GCF_001952655.1 Monopterus albus | reverse complement strand
TCTCCTGTATTTCTCTGGTCATGTCGTCGAGTCTCTTGTTGTTTGTCTCCATAATTAGTTGCACGAAGCCTTTGAAGTTTTCCTGTTGTTGGTTCATCAGCGCGATGTACATCTGTTTCTGCTGATCCACAATGTCTGTTACTTGCGCTGCTCTGTGATACACTTCTTCTGCCTCCATATCCTCATTCGCATGCAATTTATTAGCTCTTTTCCCTCTTTGAGGCATTTTAATAGTTGTGGAATTTGTTCCAAGACTTGAAAGTGTAGAAGATGTGAAAAATTGTAGAACAGACAAGAGGGGCAGTAAAGATGTCTGAGGTCTCAAGTGCAGCTGTCAGTGTTGAAAATGGCAAGTGGACAAGCTTAACAGAACTGATTTTCCCTGGCTCGACAGTGTGTGGTGTTTGAGTTGGGCTGCACTTTGTTGACACTGAAGCAGTATTTGTTGCTAATGGTTTTAGCAAGAATTTTAAGGCAAATATTTGTTAACTTTTTGCCAAATAAATGAAAAGCTTTACTAACTAACTAAACAAATAAGTAAGTACTGCACCAAAAACAGGTCCCCTTATGAAAAGAGAAAAATCAAGGACCGTGACGCCACCCGGTATAGCGCAAACGGAACACCACCCTGGAGCCAGGCCCGAGGTTGGGGCTCGAACACAAGCGCCTGGTGGCCGGGCCTTTTCCTACAGGGCCCAGCTGGGCTTAGCCCAAACGAGCAACGCGGGGACGTCCTCTCGTGGGCCCACCACCTACAGGAGGATCCGTAAGGGACCGGTGCATAGTGGATTGGGCAGCGGTAGAAGGCAGGGGCCCCGGCGACCCGATCTCTGGACACAGAGACTAGCCCTGGGGACGTGGAATGTCACCTTGGTGGTGGGGAAGGAGCCCGAGCTTGTGCAGGAGGTTGAGAGGTACCGGCGAGATAGTCAGACTCACCTCCACGCACACACAGATTCAGGAGGAACAATGCGGTTTTCGTCCTGGCCACTGAACACTGGACCAGCTCTATACCCTCTTCAGGGTGGTGGAGGGTTCATGGGAGTTTGCCCAGTCCACATGTATTTTGTGGATTTGGAGAAGGCATTCAACCGTGTCCCTCTCGGCACCCTGTGGGGGGTGCTCCGGGACTATTGGGTCCGGGGCCCTCTGCTGAGGGCTGTCCGGTCTATGTACGACCAGAGCAGGAGTTTGGTTTGCATTGCCAGCAGTAAGTCAGACTTGTTTCCAGGGCATGTTGGACTCCGGCAGGGCTACCCTTTGTCACCAGTTCTGTTCATTACTTTTATGGACAGAATTTCTAGGTGCAGCCGGAGGGAGTCCAGTCTGGGGACCACAGGATCTCTCCACTGCTTTTTGCAGATGACGTTGTCCTGTTGGCTCCATCAAACCAGGACCTTCAGCATGCACTGGAACAGTTTGCAGCCGAGTGTGAAGCGGCTGAGATGAAAATCAGCACCTCCAAATCCGAGGCCATGGTTCTCATTCAGAAAAGCGTGGCTTGTTCCCTTCAGGTTGGTGGAGAGTTCCTGCCTCAAGTGGAGGAGCTCAAGTATCTTGGGGTCTTGTTCACAAGTGAGGGAAGGATGGAACGGGAGATTGACAGGCAGATTGGTGCAGCTTCTGCAGTCGATGTACCGGTCTGTACATCGTAAGGCGAAGCTCTCAATTTACAGGTCGATCTACATTCCTACTCTCACCTATGGTCTTGGCCGAAAGGGCAAGATCCTGGATACAGGTGGCCGAAATGAGCTTTCTCCGCAGGGTGGCTGGGTGCACCTTTCCCCCCCCGAGCAATAGTAACATATACAATAACAAGGCAATAAGAAGCATTCAACCCATACAAGGTATAGTCACCTTACATTAACAACATAGATCAGTGATTTGCTCGAAACGAAGTGGGAAGAAGTCAGACTTATTTAAACCCACCCCGGTCTGTTACAATTACCCTCAGAGATAGGGTGAGGAGCTCGGTCACTCAAGAGGAGCTCAGAGTAGAACCGCCCCTGGGGAAGACCCAGGACACGCTGGAGGGACTATATCTCTCGGCTGGCCTGGGGACGCCTCGGCATTCGCCCGGGGGAGCTGGAGGAAGTGTCTGGAGAGAGGGAAGTCTGGGCATCTTTGCTTAAACTGCTGCCCCCGTGACCCGGTCTCGGATAAGCGGAAGAAGATGGATGGATGAACCAAAAACTGCAACCCCGTAACCATTAATCTTATGAACATTCCACCCCTAACGAGCACCAATGAATGCTTTAGCTCACCTCAGGTAGCAGCACATCTAAGACAAAGCGGACACACTCCATGTTCTTCACCTCAGCCAGGCAAGGGGCAGGGGCCACTGCTGAGGCATAAAGATCATTTAGGTACCAGTAGACCTGGTCCAGTTGCTTGTCATCTTCCAGGTAATAGTTCACCACCCGTCTCCGATTAGCACTTAAAAAGGACCGAAGCCACCTGGACTGCTGCTGCCCACAGATAACGGCCTATAAAAGAGAGTGATGCTGTAAGTTTGGATTTATTCATCCAGGGACGGGCGCTCAACTAGCATGCTCCTTTTTAGTGAGACCTACAATGCCTGTTAAAAACATGAACCACACCGGCTAATGAAGTTTTGTTTCTTGACATTAGAATCTCAGTAGATGCCATTAGTCTCCCTTCCACTCAATAGCAGATTCAAATATGAAACAAAGTAATATGTAAAAATCTGGAAAAAACTCAACACTCTCAAACTTACACCCATGCCTCTGTTTGTTTAAGCTTTGCATGCCTATTTGTCTGTGCAAAACCAGCTGAGCTCTTGCAAATTATACAACTGGGAGTGAACAAAAACTACTGACTGTCTGGCGCCTCAGCACCCTATTCACAAAGGCAATCAGTTTTTAAGGATGGCTTGTTTTGGCTCAACTTACAGCTGGGCCATTTTTTAAACAAACACCTAATTATTAAATGCCTTCAGAAATGATCAACAATCCTTTTGCTAATTGATACTTAACATTTTTATGACACATCTGTAATGTTTTAATCTACATGTTGCTTTCACCAGGTAACTCTCCACCCAGCTTCCAGAAGCAGGTGTATTAGCTAAAGCAATACGGATCACGCCTTGATTTCATGCAAACCACCTCTCCTTGTGCATTTGTTGTGTGATATATCTGTATATTTTTGTGCACTAAATTTGTACATAATCCACTGGTCAATGTTCTAACTGGCCTTATAATGTTACAGACATCAGCTAAAATGCTTAACAATCAGATCATATACAGTATTTCATGTCCAATTTACAGTGAATAAAATGTTTCTCATTACATAAACATTTGTGGGACATGGAAAACATTCAACACAAGGGATTCATTCAAATCACTGGAGAAAGTTAAACATGTACAACTCATTCATCTCCTCAAATTACTGATAGTGTTAAAAAGGCTATAATGAATGTCGTCTAGTTGGACGGTACATCCACAGGTAGTAATACTCTTCCACAGTTCGCAAACTAGTTAATCCAAGAACAAGAGCAGGCTACAAACATACCAGAAGGCGTCCTTCCACCATGCGCTGCTTGACAATGAAATGTACGAGTTTCTCATTAGCACGGTTGTGGGCGGCATGGGTGCGGTCTGGCAGTAGCCTTTTTGAGCACCGGCTGACCTCCTCCTGCTGCTCACTGAAGCTGTCCTCCTTATGATCGTCAAACAGCTCCTCCATCATCGGTCTCTCAGAGGCTGCCTGCGGGTATTTCCTCCTCACTGGGTAACCTGAAGCAGTTAGGGAGAAACATCAAAGAGCATCATCGGGATCAAGTAGAGCTGCAGGTGTAACTCAGTCAAATATCCTGTGGTACCATTTTAATGACTGTCACAAAACAAAGCTTACTCATGTCATGAGCAAAGTACTCGATGAAGGAGCCAGAAAATGAGCCACATGCTACAAAGACAAACCATGATTAATACACCTATTAATGCAGAGGTATCAGAAGAACACTGCTGATAAGCATTGAACGGCCAATACTCACCGATTCGTATCCCGTAGTCTGTTATGAGCTCCAAGGCCCACTCAATTGCTGTGTCGTACTTTTCTTTGGCTTTACACTGTGATAAAACCAATGTGACAGACATATTTAAACTGCCACTGTCAGAAAAACGTTGAACATATAATTTACGAGCAATTCTTACCACCAGCTCTTTCGATTCTTCACAGTCAAAGGGCTTCAAGGTTTTCAAAGCCACAGTAAACCTTCAACAAAAAAACACAACTGAAAAAAAATCCTGATGATTTGTTGCTCGCACTTCACTCATTAGTGCCGTTTACATATTTTGTGCATCACATCAGAATATATACAAGGAATTTTACTACCACATAGGGTGACAAATTTTCAGACACCAAAGTTGGTGATCCCTAAGTCACATTTTGTCTACATGATCAAGACGAATGGTGCAGAGACTCTGTGACCCAGGGAACCTCACAACCTATAGCGCAATCCTATTCACTAAAAGTACAAAAGCACTAGCCCACAAATCAGAGAGACAACAGAATTATTTCTTACCCTTTCTTTCTGTGAATTGTTATGTCATCAACGAACATGACACTTGCTTTTTTCTGCTTGTGGTTGACACTTTTAACCTGCAGGAATTAAAACAGTAGAGATTTTAAACAAGTTGTATTAGGTTAAGTCATTAACTGAGCAGAAATTCCCTATTACCAAGCTTCTCAAATGTGAAACATTACTGATTTGCTGGATATATACAAATGTTAATAAACTTGTGATGTGTTCCATTTAAACAACTTTATAAAAGCTTGTGCTGAGAAACTATCAACACAGATTTTTGTACTTACCAGTGCAGGCCAGAATGGGTAATTTCTAAATTTGCACCACACAAATACTCCCTCTCTAATAGATCGGGGCTCTGAAACACAAGAATATAAACAATCCACTTAAGACACATAATCCAGTCCACATTCAGTCCTCGTAGGTGGGGTGCATTCAGTCACAGCAGTGTCTCTCACTTTTGCCAATTTGCATCAAGAAACTTGGCAGGTCCTCCTCCTCTTCATCATCACTTTCCTCATCTTCCTGGAAGGACTTAAATGGCAGTGGTTCCTCATAGTGACTCAGCTCTATTGACAGATCTGAAGACAGTAAAGATGCGCCTTTATGGGGCGTACAGGGGACAAGCAAGAACAGAATTAAAACAGATCATTTTATTCCCTTGAATTCTCTATGAGCAGAAGTTACAAACCTAATACACATAAATCCACAAAAGTACAATATATTTTAAATTTTTGTATCAATTTTGGCTGCATACAGGTCATTATGTTTTAGAATACGAAGGTGGCAACCTCCTAAAATACACCATTTCTTGAAATTCTTAAAAGCCTTATCTTGAATCTGCATGAGACAAACACTACAAAGAACCTACATTCCTCTGCCAGTTCAAATTTGGGTCTTGGGCGTTCCGATGATTGACTAGTGGTACCCCTCTGCAAATTCCCTGTCTTGATCTTCCGTGGCCTACCACGCGGACGCTTGACTGGTGGATTGTTGGTTTCACTGCAGGTCTCCTTCTGCTGCCTT
>NW_018127890.1:941975-942541 GCF_001952655.1 Monopterus albus | reverse complement strand
TTGAAATTTTGTTTTGCAGTATGTGGACTGGACCTCTGATGTCTACAACAGAACAGAAGCTAAGGAAGTTAAAGAACATCTCTGAAATTAACTGAGTAGGTTGAAATACAGTTATCTGTGGGCTCAAAACTTAAAGTGAGGAACAGAAGTATTTGAACAGCCTGTGATTTTGCAAGTTCACCCACTTAGAAATCATGGAGGGGTCTGAAATTCACATTGTAGGTGCATTCCCACTCTGAGAGACAGAGTTTAAAAAAACATTTCAGGAAATCACCTTGTATGATTTTTAAAGAATTTGTTTGTCTTGCACTGCTGAACATAAGTATTTGAACACCTGAGAAACAGCAAGAATTCTGGCTCTCAAAGACCTGTTACTGTGTCTTGAAAAAGTCCACCTCTACTCCACTCATTAATCTACATTAGTAGCACCTGTCTGAGCTCTTTAAAGACACCTGTCCACCCCACAGTCAGTCAGACGCCAACTACTACCATGGGCAAGACCAAAGAGCTGTCAAAAGACACCAGAGACAAAAATTGTGGACCTCCACAAGGCTGGAAAGGGCTAC
>NW_018127890.1:933325-941394 GCF_001952655.1 Monopterus albus | reverse complement strand
CTCAATCCAATAGAACATCTTTGGAGGGAGCTTAAACTCTGCGTTGCTCAGCGACAGCCCCGAAACCTGACAGATCTAGAGGAGATCTGTGTGGAGGAGTGGGCCAAAATCCCTGTTGCAGTGTGTGCAAACCTGGTCAAGAACTACAGGAAACGTTTGACCTCTGTAATTGCAAACAAAGGTTTCTGTACCAAATATTAACACTGATTTTCTCAGGTGTTCAAATACTTATGTTCAGCAGTGCAAGACAAATAAATTCTTTAAAAATCATACAATGTGATTTCCTGAAAATTTTTTTTAAATTCTGTCTCAGAGTGGGAATGCACCTACAATGTGAATTTCAGACCCCTCCATGATTTCTAAGTGGGAGAACTTGCAAAACTGCAGGGTGTTCAAATACTTCTGTTCCTCACTGCATCTATTAGTGAAGATGTGATCAAGCACCTTTAATTGAGTAGAGATTTTGGTGTATTCTAGGTCAGCTTGTTTTGCTTCAGGAGACTCTGTATTCACCAAGTTGACAGTGGATGACCTATGTACTGGTGTGGAGGTCCGGTAGGCTTCTTGTCTCCATCCCGTTTGTCTCCTGCCTCTTTTTGGAGTACTTGGTAAGGAACATGTTGTGGACTTGCTGTCGATGGCTAAATCACCACCTGGCCCATAGTTTGATTCCTCTGTAGCTGGAGACGAATCGGTGTTTGAAGCAACTTTAGTTTGTCTCTTTTTAGGTTCACTTCTTCTTTTTTTCCGAGATCCACCTGAAAGATCATCCAGTTATGTTTCTACTATCATTTGGAGATGCTTGTTGGGTGTTTTAAAGAATCCCAAAAGCTTATTAATGGCTTACAAAATTCAAAAACTAAAATAAGATTGCATATTGAATTACCTTTCATTGTCCTATAATTCGGTGTAGTCCTCTCACTGGAATGATGTCACTTGAGTTCGGGGAATCAGACTATCCTCGGGTATCAACTTGTGACATTTATCAGGACAGGTTTCTTTCACCTGGGGAACTTGAGTCTCTAGTGCTGCACTGACAGGAAGTGAGTGGGCAGCTGTGTGACAGTACAGGGAGAGGGAAAGGTAGGGAAACGTGATCAACATGTTCACACCCACTACCTACATTAGCTGCGAGTGCTAACGCCAGGTAGATTAATGGGAGCACCTGTCGCCACGGAAACGGGATTAAATCCATCTCAGTAATGTTGTTAGGCTAGGATGTTAAAAACTAACTTGTGTGTGTCCAAGATAACCTCACATTTACAACAACACGCCCCTTCAACTCGTTATTTCAACACACACGACGATACACATTAAGGTATTTAGCAGTACAAAGATCACACGTGGGCAAACACCAAGCTAAACGCTATAATGTCACGTTTAAACGTTCATGCAATGCATTCAAACAGCTCACAACTTAAGACGGTAGTTAGAAAAGGCAGATAACGCTAACGGGTTGCTAACAAACAACCTGGACGGTGATACCGTTGAAAATGTGTCAACATATTCTAGGAAACAATCGCAACCACAAAATCCCGAGCAATAAAAGCAGCAACCGCTTATTAACACATATTGTGTGACAAACTTAACAGCGTACACGCTTTTAATGCAACATATGTGTCACTTATCTGCACAGCCTCTAACGCTATCGTATGCAACTAGCTAACATCAGGAACAACTAAACATTCAGTTAATATTAGTTAGCTAACGTAAAGTCTGAAGCAAAACCTGGCGCATGCACGCTATGAATCCGTGAAAGTGACCGACAAACTTTAACCTTAGACTTAACGAAATAGCAACAGATATAACGTGAAAACTAGCCACTCACCTTTAAGCCTGAACAGCCTTCTCTTTGGATAGTTAGCCTAAATTAGCTGCCAGCTTTACTTCAGCTAAGTATAAACTTGGGGCATGATCGCCTGCACATATGCACTGCTAAAGAAAGCTACTTCTCGCGCACTAGTAAAATTGCTCCGAATTACGAGAATATGTGTTAAATATATATGTTGTAATGAAACTAATACCTTGTACACACAATCCAAGGAATCAAACATTTCTACTAGTGCCTCGCTGCCCGTACACACGCGCGTCATAAACAACCACAACCTACTGTGCAATCGTCGCAGTTTTTGGTTTTCTTCTTCTTCCTCTGCGATTTATTGGTGGGTTGCACGCCTCCTTAAGATGCATTACCGCCACCTATCGAAGTGGAGGATGACTCAGCAATGATGATGATAATAATGATAATCATTTTTATTGGCCAAGTATGTTACAGACAAGGAATTTGTCTCCGATACAGAACCGAGGCAGCCATTGCAGCGCTAACTCACACACACACACACCAATGGGAGCGCTGTCCCTGCCACAGCCGCCCCCAGATCATACTATTTCTGTCAAATATGCAATGACTATCCTATAAACCTTATGACAATTACTGCCCAATACACTGTCCATTGACATACACAAAATCTTCATTTTCCCCAATGATACCATCATACCTTCACGATATTCACATTACACTCTGCAGAGCATTTACCACCACAGTGTGCGTAGGAAGGCTGCCTCCATCCTCAAAGATCCCACCCACCCCCAGCACAGACTGTTCTTTGCCCTCTGGCTGGAGGTTCAGAAGTGTGAAATGTAAGACCACTAGACTGAAAAACTCTTTCTTTCCCTCTGCCATCAGACTCCTAAACAGCTGAGGAGTTTATTACCAGGAAATACGTGATGTACTGTTTACATTCTCAGTTTGCACATGTATAATTGTACATTGACTGTTGACTGCTGCACATGCTGCTCCCATGCAGCATACATTCTGTTATATTCTTGTATATATTTTTTTCTACTATATTGCTGCATCTGCGCTGCTTAAAGTGCCTTAGATTTTGTGTTATTTATTTATCTACTTTATATTTCATTTGTATTTTGTGGTATTCAGGTGGACGGCAAAGTAAGAATTTCATTGTACAGGGAAACATGTTTCCTAACTGTGCATATGACAAATAAACACTTTGAACTTTACACATTACAAATAAACAAAATATGTTCAACTGTCTGTTCCTCGCCATAGTAGTCACAGCAGCCTGAAAGGTGTTTTCCTATTTTACACAAAGTATGGTTCAAAGTGCAATTCCTTATCCTCAGGCAAGTAATCACAGCTTCTTCTCTCCTTGAGCCATGTCTGTTTACTGTCCACTTTTGTCCAAAGCTTATATAAAATGTCTACCAGTTTCGCCACAGTCCCACTGCACTTGCCAAAGTTTACTAAGAGTTGTCATTTCTGATCTACTCATTGGAATCTGTTTAGTAACTGAAGTGTGATTTGTCTGTCAGCCCTGTAATAGACTGGCGACCTGTCCAGGGCGTACCCCACCTCTTGCCCAGTGTCAGCCCCTATCCCTCCACTTTCTTCAGGATAAACAGTATAAATAATGGATTGATTGCTGGATGGATGGGACCATTACCATTGCTATCAGCCTGTCTCCAGCAATAACTTTATGACCGCAGCAGAGGGCACTGCGTGACCATGCTCTTTATCTTAATACAATGGTTCTGAAAACACTCAAGTGACTTCAAGGGATGCGTCTTCCCATACAAGACGACTTTAGAAGTTAATGCAGAAATATTAACAGCTCTTGTATTAATTTTTACACTCATTCAATGTTTGGATCTTATTCCCTTACACTGTAGCTTTCTTGCTAGCTTTCTTTGACTTGATATATCACATACTGTTCATTCAGATGAAATGCCAGCCAGCTGAGATTATGACTGACAGAGACTATGACTTGCTGCTTTTCTTCACCTTCCACCCAGTCAGTTCCAAGGTATTTTACCTTATCAGTAGTCTGATTCAATAAAGAAGTGCCCAGAGCAGCCAGAATTTTAGAAGGTCTGAGGTCACGAGTCCAAGTGCTCATCAACGCACCCACTAAAGTGAACACCAACTAAAGTCTCTAAACTGATTTAACTGGTTGGGTTTTTCTAACTGTATGCAGGTATTCAGTTTACTGGCTATATTTCCGGCAAATGTGATTATATATTGAGATAAAGCTCTAACTACTGGTTTTGAACCTGACTGGAAGTGTCTTTAAGTTAAACATAGAATCATGTCATCCCAATAGCAACAGCTGGAACCGCTGGTTGGTGAGGAGCAGGGAAGCCCCGCCCTCATCCAGATGTGCGCCTCTCTCCTGGCTCTTCAGTCCACTGTTGGCTTCAGCAGAGTGTGGAAGCTCGAGAAGTCAATAAGGTACGGACAGCAAACAAGGAGAAACTGGCTCCCGTAGCTGCGTCTACACCTGCCAAATCCTACTCCACCTAGTGAATAAGGCTTGAGTCGCGCTTCGGAATTTTCCCGGTGAGTTTTTTGTTCACCTGCAGGCAGCCTCAGCGGCAGGGCTGACGGAGAGAGACAGGGCTCAGTGCGATGCCAGTCCGGAGCACGGAGCACGGAGCACAGAGCCGCATTCAGCGCAGAGCACGCTGTGCTGACGGGGAGCGGTCTGCACGCACGACCTGTGTGAATTCTCAGTCGGGTTTTTAGAAGTGTTTCGAGCGCTTTATCTGCAAGAAAAAACTCGTGGAAAAACGAAACAAACCCATTCAGGATTTGTTGTTTTTGACGAGTGAAGGGGATGTAACCGGTTTCCACATGCGTCTAGAAGTGGTGTGAGGTTTACTCCAGACTGAGAAGAGCAAACTGCAGGGACGTGTAGTTAATTGAAATCGATCCAGCGGTCTCTCTTTTGAATGTGAAACAGCAGCAGAGGTTTTATCTCCTCTCCTCTCCTCCTCCCCCTCCTCTTACCTTCAACATGACTTCACTGTCGGGGACCAAGGAGAGGTCTGTGAGCAGCAGGAGCAGAAAATTTGGGGTAGGTTATGTATTCCAGTAACCAAGGCTTGGACACATAAGCTTGCTAAACAAAAAACTTATCATCCATTCAGTCCTCCATGCACTTCATTTCATTCTACCCATTTTAATAGTAAACTGTAGTTTGCTCACATTTTTCTGGCTAAATCTGAAACTGGTGCAAGCTCTCATTAGGTTTGTGTTCATGCTGCTAACTGATTGCTTTGAGAAGATGAGGTTTCCAACATCACTGCTCGTAGTGTCACAAGAGCTGTGGCGTGCATTTTCACTGACACATCTCTCCACCATCTCCTAATTATCACTAAATCAGGTATTACATGCACACCTGTATCACTGCACACCACCTACATCCAATTAGCATTACTTTATAATACAGCTGTTGGCTCAGGTTGTCTTCACTTCGAGGGCTGAGCACACACCTATCAGCCTACCCATTACTACCTTATTATAGCCCTTGTGAGGGACTGCTGTAGTACACAACCTCTCCAACTGCCACCACATCAGTGGCTCTCTCCTCTCTGACTGGATTTATCCAGCTGCAAAATATATAATTTTCACCTCTTGTGGCTCATTTGAAGTTCCCATGTCTGAGTCAGGAAAAATAACACAGGACAGGTCTACGCATGGACTCAGACTTGACCCTGTTTATCTGTTAATGGAAGCATCCAGTATGTTGACTGCCCATCACAGCAAATGTTTCACATGGTTTCCTGTTTGTGGGGGTTTATCTAAACTGATTTTGTGTCCTAATGGAAGTTTAGACTATTTGTCTACCCATTGGCTGCCTGTGTGTGTCAGTGGCATGATACTGTGACTGTCTGCTGTATATTTACCCTACAAGGTTAGGCACCAATAGTTCAGAAAGAATTATTAGTGAACATAAAATCACTTTTACAGGAAAATGCAAAAAGAATAGTGAGCCAACACACACAAGTACAAGATCTGTAACTGCAAAACCTATAAATAATTCCTTTTTTGCAGATGCCCGACACGTCACCAACCAAATCTGCCTCCTTTTCCCCCGACACATGGTACCGAAAAACCTATGAGGAAACCACCCGGTCCAGCACGCGCCCTGCCCCAGAGGGTGCTGGCTCCATGCCAAGCTCTACAGGCACTCCTTCCCCAGGCTCGGGAATCTCCTCACCAGGGTCCTTCTCTGGATCACCGGGGACCATCTCTCCCGGGATTGGGACAGGATCGCCTGGTTCTCTAGGTGGCTCCCCAGGTTTTGGTACTGGATCACCAGCTTCAGGCAGTGGAAGTTCCCCTGGTAGTGAAAGAGGGATATGGTGTGAGAACTGCAGTGCAAGGCTGACGGAGCTGAAAAGACAAGCACTGAAACTGCTCATCCCTGGACCTTACTCCAGCAAGGTAACACCCAGATTGTTCTACTTGCCCTCCTGTTTTATGGGATCTATAAATCATCTTCCATGTGTTTTTGTACTACCTGTTCTGTCACCCAGTGCTGAGTTGGTTATGCTCAGCAGCTTTGCCTCCAGAAATAATTTATTCTGTTATTAACTGTGGCATTTAGACAGTGACACTTATTAATCTTGGTTGCTTGTGAAAACCCGGGCCTCTAATAATTCCCTTGCCTGTGTTGTTGCTTTGTAGACAGAGTTATTGTTCTCATAAATCATAGGGATCATGTAATTTGTCCAACCCTTATTTGACCATCTGTGGAGGACAGCAGAGATCAAACAGCCTTAGGGAGTTGGGATAATTTTTATACCTGAAGCTGTTAATCAATTACTGACAGAGAGGAAAAACAAAATGATAAACACAGACAATACTGTTTCAATTTCAGTTAGATTCTTGTAATTTCCCATTTTAACTGATTGGTTTATTTCTAATATCAATGAGTTTATTATATATTGCTTTTATCCTTCTGAGGGAATTAACAAGATGGAGTATTACTGAAAGACACTGACCACTCAGAGTAGATATTAATCCATATCGATTGCTGCCTTTTTCTAATTTTGTTTGACAGGTGATTTCTTTTTTTCTGTGGGTAGTCCATATAATCAATTTAAATTTTATTAGTGCATGAGTCTCAGCAGGCCAACTGTTGCAAGATGATTTATAGAGGAGCAAAACATGTACGATATAAATCCATCATAGTGCGTATATCTCATTTTTCTCTTCTTTTGTCTACAGTAAGTAGGTTTCATTCAGGTTTTTGACTGTGAATAAAAAAACATAATGGAAAAAAGCCATTGTTGTTTTGATATTGGTTTGGCACACAAAAACAGAAAGCATAAAACCAGATTGAAAGCCCTCCTGGCAGGGCACTTGACTCTGCATAATTTTTAAACATGTTGCCTCTGGGTTTAATGTTGCTCTGCTGCAGTTCACTGAATTTTAGTTATGAATGCAGTGGGGCCACACATCAGACTTTGAGTTAATTGGTAACAAATAAGCATATATTATGCTCCATGGGGGTAATAAAGTGCAGCCAGTTAGAGGAAGTCAGACACAGGACTATAGTGGGACAGTGAGTCACACTGCTGAGAGACAGAGGCGGAGAGAGTGGCTGCTTGTTAACTCAATACCATGACAGTTGGAAACGGTTAGGAACAGTCAGGGTTAATGGGTACTGTCAGTGTGCAGGCCACTAATTAAAATGTTATTTGTGAGGTTTGGTTTAGTTCAGGCTGATTAAAGCTTCCCTATTGTGGTTAACTTTACTGCGGTGTAGGATAAACACAGGCACATAACATACAGTATTGTAATTGATTAGTTTAATTAGTTCAATAAAAAAAAACGTTACTGACTTTGTGTACCTGACTGATTCCAACTCAGAAGTTTGAAATAGACTTACATAGTGAAAACATCATCAGGAGCAACTTGGGGTTCAGTGTCTTGCCCAAGGACACTTCGACATGTGGACTGGGGAGAACGGGAATCAAACTGCCGACCTTAAGTTTGGGTTTGACCACTGTACCTCCTGAGCCACAGCCACCCTTAATATTGTTGGGTTTTTGACTGAACAACCATCCAACACTGTTGCATATATGGCAAATAACACAAACCAATTTTCAGCGAGGAGTTATCTTGTGTCGCCATTATGATCTGCTGTTGGCCACTGGACAGCTCCACTGTATCCACAGAGACTGGTTTTCTTGCTTAAAAGCACCTTTGGGATCATAATTGAAAACCTGAACTGTGATTTTTGCCAGGCAGGATTCCTTAT
>NW_018127890.1:921059-933289 GCF_001952655.1 Monopterus albus | reverse complement strand
GTGGATTCTTCAGCAGACTTTTCTTACAGAAGTGAACTGACTCATGCAGGTGTTTGTGGCCGGGAAAAGCTGAACTCATGTCCTTAGTGGAGCAATGTGACCTAATAATAGTCCTCTATCACCAAAAGGTGCTAGTGCAGTGTGTGTGTGTGTGTGTGTGTGTGCCTTCCTGTTGTGTTGTCAGCATTAGTATCCATATTATTCCCACAGGACACTGGGACATACAGTATTCGACCTCTTACAGCTAGAATAAAAACACATATCCACATCCACATGATGCCATGATTCGGTTCCGCTGCTTCCTGTCCGGCTTTATTTTGACGTTACTTCCTGTTTTTGTTTCACCTTAGTTTCGGTCTTTTTGCGTTCTTCATCACTCACATTGGTTTCACCTGTTTCGTTATTGTTTACACCTCTATTTAGGCAGCGTCCTCCCACCAGGACGCTGCCAGATTGTTCTAGACCCCAGCTCTGACTTTCCAGCATTTTCTTCGGTTTTGGTATTTTGTGTTTCTGACCCGGACTGTTACCTTGGTATATTCGTTTCTGCTTTGCCCTCTTGTCTCGGACTGCCACAGTGTATGATATCGGACTTCTCTCTGAACTGCGTATTTTGGATCACCTCTGTTTGATGTGTTTGCTGGCTCTGACCTCGGACTGTTAAGGACATGTGAGTTGTGTGTCTTCACCGTGTCTTGTATGGTTTTCTTTTGTTCAACGTTAGTTCTCTTAATAAAGAGACGGTTTTGTTTTACACTTCCTCGTCTGGCCATTTGAGTTCACCTAACACTTTTCGGCCGCATTACGCGCGTCGTTTCTGACACATAAGTAATGCTTAACCCGGGCTAACCACACACACACACACCATGCTAATGATTAATGGTGACCTTTCCCAGTGTTACTGTTGAATATTTTGCTGGTAGGATGCCTGCAGTTCAGTGTGTCATTAATATGTTTGTGTGGCAGTTTGTCAAAGTATTCACTAAACACAGACACACAAGCCCACATTTGTCTTACTATAGCAGTGAGGACACTCACTGATATAATGCATTGCCTAGGATCTTAACCATCATAACTAAATGTCTAACTCCAGCCCTAACCTAAATCAAATTTTACCCTGAACCCTAACTAGCCCTCAAACGGCCCTTTGAAGGACTGCCTAAATGTCTTCAGTTCACACACGCACCCATGTTAAAATTTGTTACTTACTAGGCGAGATCTTAAGCAGCAGCTGACAAATCATTGTAGTATGTGCTCCCCCACTTGTAGGAGATTATATATATATATGAGCAATATGATTCGGTCGCTCACTCAATCATTCACATGTAGTCCGCCCTCTAGTGGCTCTGAGGGGACATGACAGTAAACTGATGAAGAGACCTGAAGGGAGATAATGATGGACTTTGCTCTATGTGCCTGAAATTGATGTCAGATATAAAGGAAAGCAGAGATACTGTACCTATAGCATGTGCTTTTTCTGACTTATGTTGTCCTCAAATTAAATGGAAATTAATTTCAGGACATTTTACCCACATGCCTTTATTAATATTGCTACTCATTCAGCTGTGCAGAGACAGACAGTGGTAGGTCATATTGCTGGGAGAGGTATGCTTCTGGGGGTGGGCATGAGGAGCAGAGGAGTACTCTGCTGAGGGATTAGAATGACCAGAATAGGTTTTCAGGTTTAGATGCGCACACACACATGCAAAATATATGCACACTTTTTAACACAGGACTGCAATGCACATCTAGTTACACAGCTGTAGTCACTTAATGTCTGTGTCCTTGCTCTGCTGGTGTGTATATTTGAGTGTCTGTCTGCACACACGTATTTATACCTCACTGCCCAAAACATTAATGGATGGCCAGTGCACTGCTCTTGGTTAGTCTGGTTCAGCTCAGGAAAGTGGGTCGTGTGTGTGTGTGTGTGTGAGACTGTACTCGTATTCAGTTCTTCAGAACCTCCAACGCTGGCAACCTGAGATTACTGAAACATTCATCTGCATAGTTTTTGTACATTTTAACATGTTAATTGGAGTACAGAGTACTGACTTTGGAGTTTTTCTGGGTATGTATTTCATATATGCATTTACAATATTTGTCAGCATGCCCATTAAAGTGTCTATCTGGATGTAGATTAAACAGTTATCAGCAGCTTTTAAATCTTAATACACACAACCAAGGCTGGGATCATTTACAGATACAGTGACATACCATGAAAAATAAAGCTTTCTCTGGTCCCAGCATGCAGGGGGTAATTCATACACCCAGCCAGTTCTCTGCAGTGATAACAGGGGCTATCACCCAGCAATCTTTGTCTTTTTCTCGGCTAGGCTTGCTTTAATTCTACAGTTTTGAAAAGTTAACTATCATTAACATCAATAAATAACACAGTTAGCATAGTGACATAAAGCTTTGTCCATGCATCCAGAAAACATCACAATACTGGCTCCAAATGTTGTTAATAAAGTAATAGAAGCTTTGCACTTTGGCACGTGGACTGGAGGCACTGAGATTTGAATTCTCAGCCTTCTGGTTAGAAGACAACTGCTCTACCCACCGCACCACTGTCATAATGGCGTTTGTGTCTTAAGTGATGTCCTTAAACCTCCTCTGTGTCTGGACACGCTAGAAACTTCTTACCTGTGTGTCAGTCACTTTTTGGGGTAAAAATTACTAGCGAAAGTGTTGACTGCATTTCTTTTCTTACTGTAGAAGCATAGGCAGCTTTTTTGAGAGAATGAGCCCTCTAGTACTGAAACAATTGGTGGATTTGGCCACACGTTATCTTTTCCCAGAGCTTTCAACCATATCGCACAGTTTTCATCAGTGGTTTGTTGTCATGGAAATAGAGCTGTTGACATGCATTGTAGCTGCTGCAACGTAGTTTCTGGAATGTGTTGACTCAGCAATCCCATGCAGTTAGTCAATTATTCAAATTAATCATTGGACAGAAATGTAATTGATAGCAATTCTGATCACTAATTATTTGCGTCATTTATCAAAACTAAAATGTAGCATTTTCTAATTTCAGCATCTTAAATGTAAGACTTTTTTTTTAGTTTAACATTGTAACACTGGACCATTGGTTGGACCAAACAAGCAATTTGAAGATGGTACATCAGACTTCTGAGATCTTATGAAAGCATTTTTTGTTTTCTGACACTATACTGATCAATGGAAAAATCAATGAAAAATGAATACCAGCCACACATACCTCCCAGTATAAATGTCATACATTGCACTGGTGGATGGGACAATGTGCAACACTCTCAACATAATCACAGACCACATCTGTGAAAAACATCCAAAGCCTTTAATCCTTTATGGTTCCAGTCATTTTCTTTACATAGCCAACATAATCAAAAAGCTCCATATCAGAAAGTGAACTAAAAATGAGATTGAACTTGATTTATCTGCTGTTCTGATGCGATTCCAACCTACAAAACAAGTGGAATTATACACTTGTAGATATAATCACCTTGAGAAATTCCAGTCACTAGATCATTTTCACCCCAAACCAGTAATTTGTCTGTAATTAGTCCACTTATCAGAACAAATGGAGTATTATTTGTCAGTCCGCAAAGGGGTGCATTTCTGCATGCAGGTAACGCTATCCTGTAATATCCAAGTCCCATAACGGTACAGAAGCAGGCCTCCGGTAACCACGGCAGCTGGTGTTGCCACGGCAGCGACATGTGACAGATGTGAGCCGCATACATATCTCCATCAGTGTTAATGGGCTCCTGATAGCTGTGTGCATGTGGGAGAGCGACAGAGAGAGGGTGGAAATATATGGAATGAATGTGATCACTAGTGCGTGTATATGTATATGTATATATACTGTATGTGTATGTATATACAGTATATACCATAGTTAGTGTAATGGTTTATATATATATGTGTGTGTGTGTTTGTGAAAGAGCGTGATGAAGCCCTCCTGATGCCTTTCAGGTGTGAAAGACATTACCATATAAAGAGGTGGTTTCATCAATAACAGCAAGGCGGTGCAGATGGATGGATGGATGAATGTGCATGTGTCTGGGTGTGTGGGGAGGGAAGGATGCTGATGCAAGCTGAATTGAAGAGTTTCTTACTTGGTTTGTGTCAATTTAATACACCCCAAGCACAACATACACACTCTCTCAGGATTTAGTCTTCCTAGCTGTACCCTCTATATTTCAGCCCAATAACCAATCAATCATTACTGGTACAGTGTTCCTCTGAAGCACAGTGCTATAATACCCAAAGATTTGTATGAATTTTTAAGTAGTTTTAAAATGTATTTGTAATAAAAAAAACAGCATTGCTACATGCAGTAAGTGAAAAAACCCGTACAATCCAGTGCAATACATTTCAACAGTCCTGAGGCCAAAATGCCTTCTTGATGAGACCTGTCAGGAGACTGGCAGGACTCCTTCAAACTAACAGATGGGCTTTTATGTAAGTGCGCAAATAACATCTTGGAGCAGCAACGATCACTGATCACCAGGTGGTTCATTTTATCTAATGGTGAGATTGTTCCCTGGAACATCATTATGATGTTTAATGTTAAAAAAACCATGTTCGCCACTGGTGTTGAACTCAAAAGGGCATTCGTTAGCATTAAGAAGTTTAGCAGACTTTATGAACATGAACATAGGACCATCGTGAGTCTTTTTCTCATAAATACTGTCAATGTACAGGGTCATGAACTATAAACATAACAGCGACTTCCACTCTGCTCCAGTCATCTACACAGTAAACACAACTCAGTCTTTGGGATCAGGTGGAACTAGCATGAATGTACCATTTAAGATCCTGCAGGAACAAATTCACATTGACTGAGACCCCCATTGAATTATACCCTGAGGAACATACATAGTCATACAGTAGAGTTATGGAGGCAGTAAATGGTCCAATCAATATCACTTAGATGAACTTGTGACCATTGTCTGTATAGCACCCACCCACCCACACATACAAACACCTCCCCACCCTTCCATTTTATTATCTGCATTACTGTTGTGCAGAGACAAGATACCAGCATCATAGATATACTAAGACACAATCGCTCTCTCTCTCTTGATTGCTTTCCATCAAACACACTTTTTTCACTAAATTAGGCTCTAGAGAAAAAAGAAAATTAAGAGAAACAAAGATTTTAATTTAGCGTGTGAGCAAGAAGAGAAGAATGAGGAACAGAAGGAAAATTGAGTAGCTATTGGAAAGAAAGAAGACAGTTTTCCCTAATAGTGCTATCATTGTCATTACAGCCGCTGACCCAGAGCGGACACACTTAATTAGACTAACTACCCCAGCCGGTAGGCTGCCACAGTCAACACATTGTGTGTGTGTAACATGTCTGTCTATAAAGAGCCAGAGAAGCTACAAAAGCTTTGCCAGTTCCAGCAGTCAGCAGATGATGCATTTGAGTTTGCCAGTGTGCGTTAATTAGGAAATGGAACAGGAGAACACATTAGATCCAGTAGATGAATGTGCAAAGTGCTAAGTGTTTGTACAGTGCCATTTTCAGTTTTGCTTTTAATCTTGAGCTACAGTCACTGTTCACTGAAAAGCACTAATGTCTTTTTTTGCCTGTCATTTGAAAAATCTTTCCCTGTTTTTATTTGTCATTACTGTATGGTTTGAAATCTTTACATGGTGTCTTTTTCTGCAGTCTCGTATTTAATGACTTCCTGGAAAGTTCATGTTAAAATATAAATTCATGATTGGGGTGTTCTGGTCGTCGCATTGAGTTGTCTTAATTCTGGTGAGGAATATTTTTTAATCACGCCCTGTCTCTCTCTCTCTCTTTGTTCCTGTTTTCTGACTCTCTGTACTGTCAAATAAAGGAACAAACACTGCAGAAAGCTGCAGTAGTCCACCTCAAGCAGAGACAGAGAGAAGTCAGTCTTACACTCACAGCACCTCTGTATGCCTCATAGGCCAAAATAAGACCAGGACACACATACTCAGTGCTCCTGCACAGGAACAACAGAATGCAATAACAGTCCAATCACACACTGGCACACAACACTGTGTACAAATACTCACACAATTATACCAACATATACACACCAAGGCACCTGAGGGTCATGTGAAAACAGACAAATGAACAAAGACAGACTGGCATTTGTGTATATGCACTGCTAAGAACACACACTGGATCGTGGCGAATGTGGCACCTGCTTCCATGAGGTCTGCAGCTACCATGGCAACTGCCTCTCCATCACTTCCATGGTACAGAAATAAAAAACAGCATACTGTAGTTCTGCAGCTGTCTCGTCCGTCTCCTCTTGTCTAGAGTTTCACATATGCTATATTTGTGTTTTCTATGCAGTATGTGGATGATACTATACATATGGAACATATGCTGTAGTGTATATATCTGCCTGTCTATCGAGCTGTTGGATGTGCTAAATGTGGTGTCTCTCTTCAGTTTTATTTCCTGTGTATTCTCCTCAGAGTTTTAAAAGTTTTCAAATCTACCATTCAGTGCCAAGATGAAAATGTCCCCGTATTCCAGTAGCAGGTGCCAGTTCCAGCACCCTGTGACACTGTGAAGTCACGCTCACTGAGTTATTTAAAGACCTGCTAACTACACTTCTAACATTAGCCAACCTGCTGTCATTAGCTGATATATCACACAGAAGCATGCACATGCACTCACGTAAACACACCTCATGCACACACACACGCACAGACACAGACACACATTACCACAAGCTACCACACTGTCAGAAATAACACATCTATTGTCAGCATCTCACACTAGGAAAACCTCATGACAGGCAGGGGTGTGAGTGAACTGTGTGCGTGTCTGTGCCTTTATCTATGTGAAAACTAAGTTTTCAACTTTCAAAGTAAGGGCACATACAAATTGACTGCCTGTTTGTTTGGCTTTTTTTGTAATGGTGTTTTTATTGTCATTATTGTGTATTCTGTATACCTTATTACCTATTGTACTACTGTATTATAGTACTCTATATACCACTATCAGTAAAGTGGAGTACAGAGAAGAGATGAGGAAAACCACAGAAAAAAATAGAGGGACAGACGAGTTTATGGGAAGCAGTGATGTAGTTGCCTTTACAAAGGCGCACTGGCCTTGTGCATTGTTTGCATGTGTGTAACTGTGAGTGCTTACTGTAGCACCCTACAGACATACCTTTTAGGGTCAGATTTGAGCCAGGGCTCCACCAGTTGGTCGTCAGTGTTTTACAAGTACTGTAATGGCGTTCCTGTGCATGTCTTTCTGTGCTTGTGTAGATACATTGTAGTTTGATACCATTGTTGTGAGGACATTTTGGCAGTCCTTACACTTTCAAAGGGCTCTTTGTGGTTTTAGGGTTAAGGATAGAATTAGGTTTAGGTTAGCATTGGGGAATGTCAAGGAGTGTCCTCACAACTATAAAAATGTGTGTGTGTGTGTGTGTTTCTAGCTTTAGGTTTAGAGGCTGGATAAGGATAGGATTAGAAGAAAGCTGTGTGTGTGTGTTTTAAGATGGACTGGGAGTCTATTGTGACAGAGCATTGTAAAGGGCAGGAGGTGAAACAAGAACAAGGATAACATTTAAGCTGCGGCTTCCAGTTGCCAGTGGCTGTAGTGTTTTTCAAATTCTTTTGTTCTTTTATGGGGCGGGGGGTCTAGTTTTAGAAATGTCTTTTAAACCCTCATCTTTAAAGAATATCCCTCCCTCGTGGTTGTGGTTACTTTCTACAGAATCTGTCTGTGATGGAAGTGATACATGCTGCATAGTTCTGCAACACTTCAGTTCAAAAACAATCAAAGTAAACAAATTCTCAACAGACAAACCTTTAGTGGGTGGTTTTTGGTCTCCTTTGCTCTCTTTCTAGTCATTTATCACCCCCATACTGACTAATAGACATAAATATTATTCACTTTCTCTTAATGCTTATCATCCATCTCCTCTACTCTTACATCATTTGTTTTTCCAGCTTATCAGCAAGATGGACGGAAAGGAGGGTAAAAGAGAGAGAGAGCAAAGGAAACAAAGAGAAATAGAGAAATCAGTCAAAAAGAGAAAAAGAGGGGCAATAATTCAAATAGGCTACGCAAAGTGGACAGAGATTGTATATGTCTGTGAGAGAGAGAAAATTAAATTGACTGTTTGTTCCCAGTCTCTGCTTCCATCAGACACAGAGAATAGCCTCTAGCAGTTGGATTTTCCAATTACCTTGAGCAGAAAAAGCCCGCGGGGCTCGATTTAGAGGGTTTGAAATCGTTGTTGTTGTTTACTGCTCTCTGTTATTGACTGTACACTAAGCTGCATGTCAGAGAGGGAGTCGTATTAAAGCAGGATTCTCCCTCTTTAATCTTTACCTCCATATTTCAGTGTCTTTCCTTTTTATGCTTTATTCCATCTCATCTAATCTCCTAGTATGCAGAAGCAATATCTGATTGATCATATCTTCTGGAGCAGTGGCTGTCTAGCAGTTGGTAATGCAAGTTTGCGGTCGGACGGTTGTCATTTTGAATCCAGGTTTGATGGCCGCTTCAGACCTGAATGAACAAGTCCCCCTCTCTCAATAACAACTGTGCTCTTGAGCAAGATGCTTTCACTGCAGCTGCTCAGTTTGAGGAGCCAACAGTGGAGTACTATGGGTGCTTTACAGGACTCCCATGTATGAATGAGTGCTACTATGTGAATATGAAGCTTGGAAAAAAGCAAGCATGCTCAGTTGACTTTCATGGATATGGGACTGTTAAAATTGTGTTTTTGTTTTAGAGGCTTGTAAGATGATTCAAAAACACCCCAAGGAGGTTTCAGGTTTATGTTAAAACATAAAACGTATGTGCTTGGGGGAGATAAATGTCAAACTGGTTTAATGTTGTGGTCAGTGGTGTATGCATTGCATGGTTTGTTTATGTTTTGTGTCAAAAACTCACACAAATAGTCTTTTATTGGCTTTGAGGATATTTGTATGGATATAAATGCAGCGTGTACCTTTTAAGCAACATGCTGTGTAACAGATACGATGGTATGTGAAAATTTCTCTCTGCAATCTTCACTGTTTGATGCTTATACAGTGTCCCATTGTTAAATTGGTGCTATATTTTAATTTAAATAACAATGTTAGTGGCATAGATTTGCAGATTGTTGGTCCAGATTGAACTACTATATTGATCAGCATAGGATTTGGTACACAGATCTGTGTCCCTCTCATTCACTGTAAAAACTTTGATAAATGCTTAATTTTACATCAAGGTCAGATTGGTCACATTGTCCAATACTTAATTGATTTATAATTGAATACTGTTAACGATGTGTTAATTGACACGTTAGCATACTGATCAGCTGATTTAAAATGGAAATGGTGGTAAACATAATAGAAGCATGTTAGCATTGTCACAGTGAACATGTTAGCATGCTGGTATTAGCATTTAGCTCTGGACTGCTGTACATAAGTACAGCTTCCCAGAGGCCTAGGAGATTGTTTTTGTTGGAGATAGACAAGAAATACAGGCCAAAGAGGGGTTTACGGATTGGTCCTACCCACGAGATCATAATGCTACATTGATAGCATGTAGCCTGGTGGTCCCTGTGAAGCAGCAGATACAAACTGGTGCATACAAGTCTGGGACAGGTTTCATGTTCATATTAAAAGTTCTGTAAAAGTTCTGTTCTATTGCCTTTTTGAACCAGGAAAAACCCTGACTAAGTTTGTATGTTAGGCTTATGCTTTTGTGTGTGTAAGGGTAGTGTATCTGTGCACACACTGTTCCCCTGTGAACATACGTATGGGAGCTGTCAGACAGATCTTTCACTTCAGCTCCTCTCCAGTGAGTCTCACTAACCTTGGGATGGAAAGATACTGCAGGGAAGAATGGATGGATGGGGAAAAGAGGAGGGAAAAAAGGGAGCAGGGAGGAGCAAGAGGGCGTTGGAGAGCGTGTGTTCAGGTGTGGCATACGGCAAGATGGATTACCCAACCAACCAGGCAATTTATCACTGTCAGAGAGAAACAGAGAGGGAGAGAGAGAATGGGGAGAGAGGGGAGAGAAAACAGGTGAGGGATATCCTGTGGCAGAGAAAATATAGGGGTGGGTTTGAGGCAGAGATAGAGAGGATGTAGGTGGCTGGTGAATAAAGGAGATAAACAGAGAGAACTGAACTTTATCACTTTATTTTATGTGCAATCAGAGATGCTCTTACAACAGGTCAAGATGAGGTGAAATCTCTTTTTCAGACCAGAGAAAATACCACAGGCAGCAGGTTTTCTGTGTAAATCATATGTACTGTGCTTCCTGGATTTAAATGCTTTGTATTATTCTGTGATAGCTGTAATGCACAAGAGTGCATGTGTTTAATTTTAGCAAAGCTGTCCCTATGTAGTAGTAGCTGTAACAGTTAATAGTTTGAGGATATTCTGTTCAGTGAACAGTGTATGGCATTACAGGATTATCCCCCTGAGCCACCCGGACCTCCTGCAAATATCCCATGTGAAAACATTTACATAGACTACTTTTCCACTTAAATTAACTAGCAATAAAGCCAAGTTTCTCTACAGTAGATTCAGGCACCAGACTAGCTAATTGGCAGCTAGCTGACACACTGAAGGAGATCTTTTTCACATACAGCTCTGATAGCAAAAGCCTCATTTACAGTGCAGCTCTGAATCAGATGGTGGACTAATTTAAAAACAGACAGCAGAGTCTATAAGTAGTTCAGTAGTACAGTCAGCACCACCACAGATAGCCAGATAATTTAAAGACAGGCACCAGCAAGCAACTTTTACATACTAAAAATGTGCAGTAACAACTATTTCATTTATAGCTGGGCAGTGATGTAGATGGTCAGCTAATAAAAACCTGGCACCTGGCTTTCCTCCAGCTAACTTGGCTTGTCCATATAATTAATACTGTACAAGCTGGGATGGCTCAGGCTGTTAATGAGAAGGCAGTATTTGCCACACATGGAATATATATAGTATATGTAGAGGCAGCTCAGCACACACACACACACACACTTAAATATGCATGAAGTATAAATAAAATATCCACAAATACACACAAACACTTATGTTTGCGTAAAGGCATTACAGAGCTGATCTGTCTGTAGCATCTGTTTCTAGTATTTTGTATGCTCTTTGATTAGGTTCAACATCCCAATACAGACATACACACTGGTCAGTGGCAATGCTATTTTTGTATATGTGTGCATATATGAGTGTATAGTGAGGTAAACACAACTTTGTGGAGTAGAATGCTGATGAGCACTTAACCTAAGCTAATTCAGGCAACGTTCAGACCAGCAATGAATTATGGTTGTCAATCCTAAACATTGGCTGCATGAATGTAGCCTCTGGTGGGCCAAAGTACGCCAGCTGCATGGTCTGAGGGAGTCCTTCAGAGTCTTTCTGAAGGCCTCTGTTAAAGGCCTTCACACGGGCCCTGCTTCCTGAGAGCTGCTTGCCCACAACCATTCAAAGATGGAAAATTTCAGAGGGCACTAACATCTATGAAGACCAACACATCAAAAAATGTGAATCCACTGTGTTGTCCTCTGAGTGAACCCACCCTGCTGTCCTGCCTCCCGCTGAGGCGGCAAGCATTGAAGATAGTCCATTTAATTAGTCGTTAAAAAGCACAAGTGATGGCGATGGTATGGATGCACATTGGCGCTTAATTTGTAGTTATAAAGGAAAAAATATTTCATCATTGTTGATTGGTTTTACTGTTTGTCAGAGTGTTTTGTGCATTTTTTTTTTCAATTGTATATTTTTGACTGGATTCAAGGAAGTGCTTGCAATATAGCATATATAATTATCTGCAATGCGGATGTAAAATAGAAAACAGATTTGAATGTTTAGAGAGAGAATATCAGTGTGAGCTGTAACACTGACAAAGATCTCTGTGGATGGATCAGCTTCACTTTGTGGGTTCTAAAACATCTTGTGGATGTTATCACACCTGTCACCTGTATTTTTACTGATAGCATTAGGCCTCACCAGCACACCTATCATTATACAGTGCACACACAAACATCCACATACAAATTTACCCCCTAGAGCTACTTGCATGCTAAATAATTTCTGCACTGCTATAGCAACACAAAGCCTAGAGTGTTTTTCTTTGTTATTAATATGGAATGCCAGGATCACAAAGGAGTGTGTCTGCAGACAAAACTGTCTGTTTATCTAAATGTACACATAAGTGACTTTATGCATGTGTACAAACGTGTGTGTATGTGTGTGTGCATAGTAGGTTACAAATGCATCCTAAC
>NW_018127890.1:915261-920789 GCF_001952655.1 Monopterus albus | reverse complement strand
AGGACACATGCTTCAGGGTGTGGGGGGCTCAGGTAATAAATGAGAGAGAGACAGAGGTAATGTGAGAGAGGAAACCTATTGGGCACTTTAAGTTATTTGTCATCAAGGGGAAACAAAAGGAAATTTATAATTAAAGCTATTCTTACACTTGGCTGATACCATTCACCACTGGTTCCCATTCTTATACAAAAGTGAAAAAGGGATTTATTACATCATGCTATTTTCAGAGGCTGTAGTCCAGATTGATTATGTTGCCTAACATGTATACTGTAATAATTGTTCTTATCTTCCTCCTCACACATTTTAATGAACCAAATAAACAAGCAAACAAACAAACAAACAGTGCACTAGCTCTGTTCACAAAGTCATGGTTAAGTAACAAAATCTAACGCGACTTTAAAGTCACCGTGTGTTATGTGCCGTTTGCACCTGTCAGTGAGCGAATGAGAAAGAGGCGGACTTCGATGCAAGCAGTGATTTATTATGTACAGTGATGAGGAGAAATAACAAAATGCACAGGAAATAGTGCGTAGTCCTGTCGATGAGTAGTAACCAGGTGTTGACCAACAGCAGGAGGTGAGGAGATGGAGAGCTGGGCCGAGCTGCGTAGGCTGGGTCACTCCTGGGCTGGTGGCAAGTGACTGAGGAGTGAAACCGGGTAATATAGTGAGCAACCTAATCAAGTGCAGCTGGTGATAAGGGAGTGAGGAACAGGTGAACGTGATTAGTGTTAATGGGCAAGAGACAGTAGGAAAGGTGAGGGAGGCCAGAGCGGCCGAGCAAACCTGACACCATGTTAGAATCCAGTCAAACGTTCAGAAGTGTGTCACATTTCTGAAGAAATTTTTACGTGTTAACAATTAATATACCTTTATTCAAGCGATTTTTTAAAATTAAACGGGAAAGTGCTTTAGTCCTTTATCCCTGTGCTTTCAACAGCACTTGACTGGCAGTGCTGTGAATGATGGGCAGACGGCAGCTTAATTTCTCCTCTGCTGATGGTAGTTTCACTGATGGAGTGACAGTAAATCAGATGTAGAAAAGGCTGGCAGCTTTTAAAGCGCTATTACTTTTATTGTGTCTTCTTTACTTATCAACAAATTGCTGCTTTGCATTTATTGTCTCTTCTACACTAGATGGTATGAGTTATGAGGCTGTCAGATGAAAGTGTTCAAGCGTTTTAATTTGTTGTTTCCAGATGTGTACCCTTGTCTTGAGCTAGCAGAGTCATTTTTGGCTGTCTTACATATTTGCATGTAAAAGCCGGGCATATTAGGTGTATGGCAGGCATCTTCATTCCAATTAAACCTTTTGGGGGGTTTCATTATGTGGGGTCTAAGGTCAGAGGGTGTCACATGCTATACAGATTGTAAAGCCCCTTGTGGTAAATTTGTGATTTGTGATACTGGGGCATATAAATACACTTGATTAATACATATGTCCTGGGAGTGAGAAATACACCCCAAAAAGAGAGAGTTTGTTCTGGGGAGATAGTGAGAGAAACCTGTGCTTGACCTCTGTCAGTGCAACATTTGTCTTATGTGTGCACATCTATGTGTGATGTTATTTACCACCTCTGTGTTATTGATGATGCTTCTACACAGGTGCCACACTCAATCATCCACACGCACACACACCCACACTCTCTCTCTCTCTCTCTCCATCATGAGACCTACATGTGTGATAAAAGGCCACCAACACACTTGAAATGTATAGCATTTCCTTCACAGTCTCCTTCCTGCTTCTTCCTGCTTTTGCTGGTGTTCATTTTCATGTGTGCGTATGATTGTGTGTGCATGTTGGCAGAGCAGGTGCAGGAGACCACTTGCATCTCTTTTGCATGATTTCACTGATCCCAGACTTGCTGAGAGCTGCACTGTGTGTATATATTACACATGAGCAAGTAGAGGAAGAACAGATGAGAAGAGGTAAATGAGTATGGGGGAGGAGAAAATGTTTACCTACTTTGGGCACTCATCTGGAACTGATTATACATACACACACACACACACACACACACACACACACACACACACACACACACACCAATAATCCAGTGTCATTCCAGCTATAATCAACCAAGTATGCTCCTCCTCTCTTCTCCTTTTCACTAAAGAATTAGGCCATTTTATGTCACCTTCTTTAATCCTGTTCTGTATCTTCTTCATTTTTAGTGTCTTTGTATGAAATATAACAGAAATGAAAAAAGAAAATGGCAAAGGTTTAAAAAACAAGGACGATGATAATGAATATAGAATGCAATCATAGTTTAGTGTGTCAAAATGCTGGTGGACAGAGTATGTGTTTGTTCCTGTAGAGCAGTGGTGGAAGATGTACTCACATCCCATACTTAAGGAAAAGTAACAATACAATAGTGTAAAAATACTCTAACAAGTAGGTCCTGCAGTCAAAATGTTACTTAAGTAAAAGTGCACAAGTATTGGCATCAAAACATACTTAAAGTACTAAAAGTAAAAATATTCATTATGCTGAATGGCTCATTTAACATTAATGTATATCATGTGATTTCATTATATTTACTGATGCATTATTGTGTTCAATATATTCAGTGTTGCAGCTGGTAAAAATGGAGCTAGTTTTTACAAGCATAAATGCTGATAATTTGAACTAATGTAGGGTAGATTGTGAATTTTCCACTGGAAATTAACAGTCTTACTGTAATTTTTGTATTAATCTTGTTTTGGAAAGTAACTAAAGTTATAAAATAGGTGTAGTGGAGTTAAAAGCACATTATTTTCCCCTAAAATGTAGTGAAGACATATAGTATGACGTATGAAGTAGCAGAAAATGAAAAGACTCCAGTAAAGTATAGCTCAAAATTGTACTTAATCACAGTACTTGAGTAAATGTACTTAGTTACCTTCCACCACTGATATACAGTATGTGTGCATGTGTATGAAAGGGATGTGCCTTCTTGTGTTTGACAGCCCATTTTTCTGAACCCATTACCTCCAAAGCGTGCACGCGCATGCACACACAGACACACACACACACACACACACACATACACACACACACACACACATACACACACACACACAGAGTAACTACTACAGACTGTCAGTGCACGAAGAGTCAGAGGTCACTGTCAGCTTGAACATCGGACACTGTTTCTCAATTTTCTCTCTTTCTGTCACTCACTCAGTCCTTGCAGTATAGTGCTGAGGCTGTGTTTGCCCTTGTACGGTGAAATGAAGAGAAATACAGAAATAGGGTCAAAGTGGGAGCACAGGCACCGACGGTGTGCGTGTCGGTGTGCGGGCTGTATACTTTATACTAGAATGCTGGCTGCGTTAAATGGATGTGTGTCTGTGTGCACGTGTCTACAAGCAATTTCATACCCAGCATTACCAAAATCTGTCTTTCTCTTCCCTGTTCAAAACCACTACTTGCCTTTTCCTCTTTTTTTCAGATGGGTAGCTTGGCTGCTCCCCAAATCTGCTAATTTGGAACAACAGGGCCCTCATCTCAAGGACCATACACCGTGTCAATTTTATTGCTCCTTTGATCGCCTGTCTGTTGTGTCTCCGTTTGAGTGTGTGTGACAGGGAAAAACAGAAAGGTCGAAAGAAGCCAAGAGAGATTAAATGTTCCTTTTCACTGACTGTTGGCAAAGGACCAACATTTCCACATCCTTCCAAACAAGAAAAGCAGAGCTAAAACCTGGCATTGATTGGAGGATTGCTTCACTGCAGTTCATTTTATCTGTCTATAACACATTTTAACTGACATGAACAGTGAGTAAAACACGTCTCTGCTCGCTTGTATTGTAGCAAGAAGATGAGATTGTTGTTAATGAAGTGGATTGTAACTTTTACATGCTCTTTAACTGAGCATTACTTCTCCCTAGTGGATGCAACAAATTCTTGTATGAATTTTCTGTATATGTCTTTAGCCAAGCAGAACTCTACCTCCACTCATACATATCACTCTAGAAACTTTTTTTTTTTACTGTATTTGTGTGTTTAAAAACCATGTTCTATTCATTATATTACTTACTTTACCCATTTAACAAGGTAGGCTTTATCCATAAATACACACACACACACACACTGCTTACATGCCAGGGTTTGAGCTCCTGCCATGCATGTGTGTGTGTTGTGGCTTGTTGGCACAGCCTGGGAAGCAGCTCTCAGACTGAGAGGCTGCATTTTACCATCAGATGAAATGTTGCTTTGTCTGCACGCACGGTACTGTTTGCACACACAGACGGTGTATTGATTGAGGAAAGCTAAGAGGCTTGTTTCTGATAGAGGCGTATTTGTGTGTTGCACACAGCGTGTTACATTCACTCTCTCCTTGCTAACAGGCTCCTATTCCATTATTGGCATATGGGCCACCAAAGAGACTGAACACGCAGAGATCAAGACAATCGAGAGCTAACAAGCCTTTGGAAGATCTTATTGTGTATTTTCTGCATTATTGAAGCTGTTTTAATAAACAAACAACTAATCAATCACATAAACTCATGTCTGCAAAAAAGCTGCCTGTGGGTATTTACTTCTTTCAGTCACTTATTTCTCTGCCGAATTTGTCAGTCATCTGTCTATCAATATGTCTTGATCATCTAAATCTGCTGATAAATAATCTGTGTCCATCACTTGCCTATTGATTGGACGCACTACAACTTCTGCATCTCCATGGCTCATGTATTGATTAAACTTCACAAAACAAAGAATGCCTACCGATCACTTTGAATAATTCTGCACATGCATAGCCTCTTCCCTGCACGATGTACTAAGATAGTCAAATACAAATCCCAGCATGTAAAATAACTGCTGCGTTTGCTGTTTCTCCTGGTATGGATCAACATGTGTCATAAGTTACAAGTTATTTCTTTACTTTTATGGCGACACTACATTAAATGAAAACTGTTCCCTGTTATGTTTTTATTGTTAAGTCAATCAGTGGAAAATACAGTTGAACATTCTTATTTACTGGGACAGTAAATAAGAATTTATCCTTTTTTGTCGTCTAAGACAAAGCAGTTCCAGTGAAAGTATTTTCATGTCAACTGAAAAGAAGAGTGTGCACCAGGTTTAGAACGGCTTTGTTCCGCGCATGTGGCTCCACTTAGTCTGAAAAAAACGCATGTACACACAACACAGACCAATACTTAGATTCATGCACGAGAGCGCCTATTACTGGGCAAACAAACTGGACAAATATTCTGATATCCGCACACAGAAAGAACACTATAATTGCTCATATACACAAACTCTACAGACAAACACACAGAGAAAAAACAAACAAAGCAACATTTTGTAAGGATAAAAAAAGGAGAGAACAATTCAGTGTTTTAAATGATTTAGTTATTCAGTTTATATATTTGATCCAAACGGATAAATAAGACCATTTATTATTTATTTCTTGCTTTTATTTCAAATAGCTTCTAGCATCTTCAATGCCGATATTTTATATATGAGCAATACTTGGAACCTCCAAACCTGGCAATTGGTACTCACAGAAAAGGTGAACGTGCCTGGATAAAAACAGACAAACGCTCT
>NW_018127890.1:910600-915237 GCF_001952655.1 Monopterus albus | reverse complement strand
AGTCATATCGACTGTTGTGTTACGAGTTCCTCCCACTCAGGGCAGATGTCTATGAACATGGTGAAAGTGTAACAGTTGTAGCTGCGGGAGCGTTTAGAAGCTGTCTGATGCATCACACAACTGACCATGAAATGTTTGTGAACAAAAGCACTGACCCAAAAGTAGAAAGGTTAGAACATTTTTAAAACAACACCAAGAGCAGTCCTACACACACACACATAGTCCTACACATCAGGCAGCCTCTTTGGCCGGTGGGCCTGTGCACACGAGGAGTCTAATGCCATAAGATTTTTGTTGTTGGTCTTTTCACAAATGTGTCACTTTGTGTAAATATTTCAACATTTGTTCCTGCAAGTAGACCATTGTCAGTTTAGTGCCACGACTTACAATTCAACAACAGATGGAATTTTTTAAGGGGGTTTCAAAAGGTTACATGAACAGTGGGTTCTGTGACTGCACTCACCTGTGCTCAATGATGCTGCCTGGCTAGCTCCTGTGACCGCTACAACCTTGGGCTCCATGCTGTTGCCTGGACTGCTCCTGAAACCTCTACTCTCCAGCTCAGTGCTCCCAGTGACAACAACCTAGCCACTTCCAGTCCTGTGAAAACTGCTCACCTGTGGCTCCTCACCGCCACCTGGGTACTCCTGCACCTGCAAGGGTTCCACTCAGCTTCTCTTCTGCCTGCGACACCAACCCAGCCAGCTCCAGCACTGCAACCGATCCTCACCTGTGGTTCCTCGCCACTGATGGGGTAACTCCTGAACCTGCATCCAATCAGCTCAGCTCCTCTTCAGCCTGCAGTGCCAGCCTCCATGTCTACCAGTGTGTCCTGCCTCGTTGAAACTTCACCAGCCGTCAGCCACCCCAGCACATACTCCCGTTTCTCATCCGACTCTTACACCTCACCGCCGGATTGGTTCGACCTCCACTCGCTGGCCCTTCTTCCTGCCTCTAGTACAGTCCTTCTGAAATAAAGCTCTTTGTTTGATTCCTTCTGTATGAGTCTGCCTATTGAGTCCTTCAGCCCAGACTTAGGCCCACCTGCTGTAACACTGACCCATGAGGCCAGTGTTACAGCACCTCGGAGTCATATCGACTGCACCAGCTGGTTTCATTTTGATTCATTCAAATTGGCTTAACTGTCTGTTTTTGTTGCATTTAATTGTTTGAATTTTAGCCTAATATTTTGTTGTAAAAGGATAGTTGTACAAAAAGTATTAGACTTATGACTTTTCTTGTATTCAATTTCTTTCATATGTAAATGAGGTGCCAGGTTCGCTAAAATAGGTGCCGGCCACAATCTAAGAGGTGTCGGATGCAGATTCGGCTTGCTCCAGCAAAAATTAACCCCTGGTGATTTCCCTCCTTGTTAAATAATTTTATAGTTTTTCTCTCATAACGTCTGTATTTATTGCACCAAGACACTCACAGAAGATTGAAATGTGTATGCACTCAACACATACAATGTCAGGCTGCACTGTGGCAAGATTCGTGGTGTGAAAGAAAAGGGAGAGTAGAAGGTCAGTTTTTTTTCATTTCTGTATTTGACGACTCTCCTTGCTGCCAGGTTTTGTCACACTTTTACCCTTTGGACCCAGAGGATTTAGTGTGTGTACTTGCTTTTTTATTTGGTGTGAGTTTCTCTCTCTGTACATCTTCCCCCAGGCCACATGGCTATATTTCCTAGATGTTCTATAAATATTCACAGTCATGACTTGTGCAACATGCCGTTCATTTCTTTTTCTCTCCTCTCCAGGTATATTCTTCAGTACAGCTCTAAACATGCTGTGCTTGCTTCATTTTGCTCTAATTCATTCCTGCAGACACCAGACTGAATCCCACTTTTTGTTTCTCTCTCTCTCCTTCCAGGATCCTTCCTTCTCTCTCCTCCTCCATGATAAACTTCAGGTGCCCAACAGTTCTCGGCGGGCATGGAATGAGCGTGACAGTCGCTGTGATGTCTGCGCCACTCACCTCACTCAGCTCAAACAGGAAGCTGTGCACATGGTCCTCACTCTCGACCAGTGGGATTTGTCTCCCACCTCATCTCCTCCTGCCCTGACTGGACGATATGGATCTCAAGGGCCTCCTGGTCCAATGGGAGCATCCGGAACACCTGGAGTACCTGGAGGTTCTGGATCACGGGATTGGCCTCCTCCTTTTCTCCCTTCCTCCTCATCTGCTGCTGCAGCTTCACATCCTCCTCACCAGTCATCCCAGTCACCTTCTCCAAGTCCCAGCCAGACCCCAGCGCCCAGTCTGAGCAATGGCCCATTCAATCCAAGCCATGGGAGTCCCTCAGTGGCACAAACATCCAGCTGTGCTCCCATAAACCCACAACCTCAAGGACCAGGGCACAAACTGGGGTGCAAGCCAAGCTCCCTGGGGCTGGGAGGTGGGGTTGACAGAAGGAATGGATCCCCCAGTTCAGGAAAAGCAGCTGCTGCCCAACAGCAGGCAGTGATTGGAGTGAACAGCCCCAGTAATAATAGTGGCAACAGCAGTAACAATGGGAGTGGGGCAGTTCTGAGTACAGCAGCTCTGCAGGCCCATCAGCACATGAATCGAACTAATGGAGGAGTTACCCTATATCCATACCAGGTAAGCTACCTGTAGTGTGTTAGTATGTGCATGTTGCATTAGCACAAACAAATTTGTACTGCAAATATTACCATGTAAACTGAATTCTGGTCTTGTATTATTATACCTAAGGGTAGATGGCTACCAATCTCTTGATATGATAGAGGCTGCATTAGAATTTTTCAGCTTGTAAGAGCAGCTGCCCACCACAGTGTGACCTTGTTAGCTCCCAACCACTGACAAAGCCTGACTTGAACATACATGCTCCTGTTTTATCCTGTCCTCAGCTTGATTTTGTTTAATAACTAGCTATAAAAAAATAACAAAACAAAACAAAAACCCATAACTAATTAGTCAACTCCCCTGCAACATTATACTTTATGTTTATAGCTCCCAAAGCACTGCAGGAACTGTAGTTCCAAACATTCAAGACATTCCCCTAGCAAGACAAAGGATAATTATAGTGTGGAAGTGTTCATTTAAACAACTAACCAAAATACTAGTTGCTGAGTTGTGTGCAGGTAAAATCAAACACAACAAAGTGAGGTTTGTTTTCTCCCATAGTTCAACAGAACCGGTAATCTCTTATCGTAACAAAACCAAAATGTTTTGATCCCCTGGTTTGAGTTAGCACAAGACAAACATATAGAATACGCCAATGAAAATGTAGATATAAGAAGAGGTTTTAGGAGATGGGAGCCAGAGTAGACAAGAGAGGAGAATGTATGAGGGAGAAAACGCCTCAGGTGATGAGTGGTCTAGAGGTGTATGGAGGAAGTCTGAGACTCCAGGGGATAACCAAAGAAGTGGTGTGCGTGTATGAACATGTGTGTACGAACATGTTCTACAGATGCAATAATTCATACAGTGATAATTAGGACTCTGGGGACTCTATGTCACACACGCCCAGTACCCCCTCACTCCTTCACCCTCACATACTCTCTCCTACTTATTTTATGTCTATGACTTTCTTTCATTCTCCCTTATTCTTTCTCACACATTGTCTGCTTTATATTTGCACCCTCTTCTATCTTGCCGTTCCCCCATCTCTCATTAGATTTTTATTCCTTCCATGACTTGAATCAGATACAAAGATATTGAGTTGAAGGTGGAAATTATTTTATACTTTCTTTTCAGCTGTTTTGTCACCTTGTATTGGACAAAAATAGGCACAGAGGCATAAAAGGCAGAGGCATGAAAGCCTTTATGCATTGTGGCCTGTGTTCAAATGTGAAGGAGCATCTCTTTGGCCAAATTTTAGTCTATTAAATAATAATGGTTTTTTGTTTAACCCTTTCCTTCAGTGTTGCCTTCTATAATCCTATGCTGTTCAGAGGATTTAAAACAAAAAGCGTCTTACAGTTATGTTTTTCCCTCAGTAGTTGTGATGTTAGCATTCGGATAAGTCTTAATGTATTATTGTGCGTGTACTTATTACTCATGTTGTGGGGACATAAATCTGTTTATACAGTCACATGTGGGGACTTGCTTTCCTTTTGGAGGACAAAAAGCAAGTCCCCATAATGTAAACCATTACATTTTTATGGTGAAGACTTGGTTTAAGTTAGGCCAAGGTTACGTTATGTTAAAGTTAGGCTAAGCTGACTGTGAGTATGGCTAACATTGGTGCAAGTCTCCAGGAAATTAATGCAAGTTGATGTAATTTCCTATGACGTGATGAAAACAGAACTCTGTGTGTGCCTGGTGTTGCACTGTGGGAACCAGACCCTGCTTAAACACTCATACTGTGGGGCGGAGAGTTTCCTTGTGGCAACCACACACCAGTCCCCACCATCTAAATAACTGAACTTTAGATTGAAACCTGGTTTAAGGGAAGTAGTGGTTATGGTTAAGGTTAGTTTAAGTCCTCAGAGAAATAAATGCAAGTGAATGTAAAGTCCCCACAGGAAATTTTAAAACAAAAGGCGTGTGTGTGCAGTTAGAGGTGACTTTCATGATATACTGTACAAATGGTATGTGTATAAATATTTCTTTATGTGCTGTATTTCCCTGTTCAGTATTAAAGTTAGTATCTGTGTTGGATGTAAAACGTT
>NW_018127890.1:846810-910533 GCF_001952655.1 Monopterus albus | reverse complement strand
TGATAATAAATCACCCTCGTTTACACTCACCCCTGAGAGAAATGGGAGGCGCAGGGTGATAATCAAAACATGGGAACGGAAAGTAGAGATATGTAAAGAAGGAAAGATCAGACTGAAAGATGTAGTAATGTAGACTGAGAGGATGAAGAGACAGCAAGAGAGATGGGTTTAGAATAAAAGAAAATTTATTATAGCAGCTATATCTGGCATCTTAACATAAAAAGGAGTATGACAATTCTGTAATATGGACACATTGCTGACGAGCAACCTCCAGTTTTTGCTAGAGAATTGGATTTTGATGGAGACTTGCTTTACACATGTACAGCAGAAAACGCAACAGTGGAGCTTTCAAATGGTCTTACAAAGGAAGATGGTTTCCTGGTCTGATGAATCAAGTTTTCTTTTACATCACGTGGCTGGCCGGGGGTTTGTGTCACTTGCATGATGCACAATGGGAAGAAGGCGAGGCGGCAGAGGTAGTGTGATGCTTTGGGCAATGTTCTGCTGGGAAACATTGGGTCCTGCCATTCATGTGGATGTTACTTTGACATGTGGCACCTACCTAAACATTGCTGCAGACCAATTACCCCTTCATGGCAACTTTATTCCCTAATGGCAATGGTCTCTTTTAGCAGGATAATGAGCCCTGTACGTCACACTGAGTCCAAGGTGTTGCCTTGGCCTTCAAATTCCCCAGATCTCCACTGAGTGCTGGAAAAACAAGTGGAGTCCCCACCTCGCAAATTACAGGATCTGCTGCTGACATCTTGGTGTCAGATATCAGAGGACACATTCTGAGGTTGTGTGGAGTCTATCTCTCAACGGATCAGAGGTGTTGTGACAGTACCTACACGATATTAGACACGTTCTAATGTTGTGGCTGATTGGTGCATGTCTTACTCTTCCAGGATCAACACTGGTGTGGTCGTATGTGATTTATTTCTTTTTAATGATTAAAATCACCATTCAACTGACCTTTATGGGCAGCACAACAAGACAGAGAGCTGAAAGAGAAGTGTCGCAGAGGGAGAAAGAGAAAGTAGGCCAAATGTCTGCCAGTAGAGCTGACATTAAAATCTTGCTGTGTCAGCAGTCTAAGAGGTGACTACAGTACCTCCACTTTCTGTATTTATTAGGACTATTTTTTTCCCCACAAGATGTCAAGGACAACTGGAAATACCATCAGTCAGAACAAAGAAGACTAATTATAACAGAGTGTGATTCTCCCAGGTAGAGTAGCTCACTGGGACCAGTGAGGTACTGGAGGTAGCAAACATTTTCTAGAGTAACTCACAATGCTGCATCTTTTCACAGGCAGAAAATGTAAAGTGAAATCATAAAAAAAACTATCAAATCAGTATCAACAATGCTTCATTGGTTTTGGGGCCTTTTATGATGATGGTGGAGGTATAGAGGTGACTGGCCTCCCTCCAGCCTCCTCCTCTTCTCTCTCATATGAGAAAAGTCTAACGTTCTCTCTTTGCCCTCGCGTCGTCCTTCAAGCAGCTAATTGAAAACATACGGTGTCTGTGTTGATTTCAACACTGGTTAGATTAGCGTTCCTATTCTGCCATGTATGTGTTATTGTTTATCTGGCTGAAAGTAACAGGATGTGATACAACACACATATACACATGTATCTTTGTGGGGACACTCATTGACATTAAGCATCCTCAGCCATCCATCCTTTATCTATACCGCTTATTCTGAATAGGTGCTGGAGCCAATCCTAGCTGACATTGGGTGAGAAGCGGGGTCCACCTACTACATAGACCTGACATTGGGTGAGAAGCGGGGTCCACTTACCACATAGGCACCCAGTCTGTCACAGGGCTGACATGTAGACAAACGACCACACACACTCACTTCTTTGGACAATTTAAAGTCACCAATCAACCTAAGCTGCATGTCTTTGGACTGTGGGATATTTAACCTTCATGCTGTGAGGCAGCAGCACTAACCACTGATCCACCAGGCCACCCTATCTACAACCATTACAGTGAAATGACTAACCCCAACACTTACTCATGCCCTAAACTAACCCTATTCTATCTTTAATCCTAAAACCTAGCCCTAAAGTGAGGACGGATCAAAATAATCTCAGTTTGCCAAAATGTCCTCACACCCACGGTGCATACAGTATAAAATAAAAGATGCATTTCCACTTCCAAACAGTGTCAGTCTTAATTGGATATCCTTCAGGACTGGGTATCCAGAGAGTTGCCAGATCAGTCCCTGGACTGGCCCTGATAAATCTGGGTGGGGAAAGTCAAAGAGCAGCATGGTGTGTAATTTATTTAGTCACATGTCAGAAAGAACATCTCTGCTCTTCGCTCTTCTTTCCTGTCACTGTCATCTTCATTATTTTCACCATATGTAGCCTTGAAGCTGTTTCAAATTTGATTACTCCACATACTGTATACACAAGTATGTTTATATAAAGAATGTTCATTCCCACCCTCCTCTGCTTCATCTTTGCTCTCTTTCCATATAAAGTATAATTTACTCCCACTCTTCTCTTTTTCTCTTTGCCTCCACTCTTTCTACATTTCATTTCCATATGTATATTGTCTACTTTCCATGACTGCTTTATGTCCTCTGTACTTACCTACACTCTCTCTGTTTCCACAACTCTATCTCCAATGTGAAATAAATAAACATCCTGTTCCATTTGCTCAATTACTTATTTTTTGTGCCCCCCCCCCATTCTTTTCTAGATTGTTTTACAGATTGTTTGTTCCCCCCTGATAAAAGCAGGCAGGACCACACACATACGTGGACACAACCACATCACTTGTCTCCTGAAATTTCAGACAAATTCATAGCATGTGGTTGGAAAAGGACAGAGAAATTAAATAAATGTAAGAGAGACAGATGAGGAAGGTGAATACTGGGGAAATGGTGTTTGTGTTGTAATGAAGATGAATGAGCCAGCTTTTACCTTTTTCTAAGAGCGGAGAAACAGGGCTGTGGGTAAGTGGTGTAGTACTGCGGAATAGGAGGCGTGGGAGTGACGGAATAAGTGTGTGTTTATTCTTCACCTTGTGTTTCTGGTGAAGCCTGATATCACATTAATCAAAGCCCCACAGTGACAGGTACAATCTCAGCACCAGATGTTCTATGAAAACATTGTGACGTGTTGTGTTTCTCTATTTGTTGTACTATTTTGAACACATTCAGTTGTTGTAGTATCTCCAGTAATCTAGATTTGTTCTGTTACTACATCCTTTCTCTCCTGCTGCGATGACCTAATACTCCCCCAGGGATCATTATAATCCCATTCAGTGTAATTTAACCTAATCTATGATAAAATGCAACGATAGCACCTCAGCCTTTATGTCCTGTGTGGAAATCTGAATGGAACAAGTGTGACAACAACAAAATACTCATTTATTTAAAAAATGACATTACCCTAAATACAATCCACCTATATGCACTAGCCAAGTGAGCATGCAGTAATACTGATTTGAATCTGAATTGTCATGCTATCCATGCGGCAGTCTAGATGCAGAACTAATGTGACAGCTCTCAGACAACACATCTGCTTAATGAGAGGCATAAGGCCTAATTACCCATCAGCACACCACTGTTTCAGATCAAGAGAAATCTCATCATATTATTTTAGTCATAATAGCAATGTGGATTTATGAATGGATGTGTCATACTAACACACTAACCTAAGATAGGTACCTGCTACACACCATAGCTGCTCCAAGAAGGCCGACCGCCACATAATGTTCAACCACCTCCAGTTTTCAGCTAACATAAAAACCACTCATGGGGCCATTTTTTATAAATGATAAATGAGTAACCAGTACAAATGCACAGGTATTCCATGCATCTCACTGAACCTTTATTCCATAAGTTCATGATTCCTCTAATGACACAGGGGTAGCAGCCAAGTCTGAGTATCTAAATGCACAGAGGAGTTTGGTATATAAAATACAGAGGCATCTTATTTACAGTAGGTAATTTATCAAGGCACTGGTCTGCGTGCTTGGACCCCAGGAGCTCTCAGCAGTAATTACACGCACAGCGAAATTGATTTGCACACATATACTGTACACCCAGGTGCAAAGATGTGCAGTGACATGCACACACGCAGACACATTCACAGCAGACATACACATGCTTGTAGATTAACTCTCACACAAGATATAGTTCCCTTGTGGAAGTGTGGGGTTATGATTTGGGTGCTCTGCTTTCTGGCTGCTGGCAGCACATAAAGAACTATAATCAATAATCCATATCTATTTCATGAATGGGCCACCTACACACAGACACACACAGCGACACATCAATCCACATACATCTGTGCACAGTGACAAACTGCACTCTCAGAGCTGATAAATTGTCATATAAATGCCTCTGTGTGTGTGCATGTCTGTATGTGGGGCCTTGTTTTTCTATACTTCTGGGGATGGAAAAAACAGGAGAGCACAAGCTTTATGGTGACCAGCATCACTTGTGGAGATTGGAGACTGGTCCCCATGACATAGGTTGTTGAATTTTATGAAAACGATGTGATGTAAAGTTAAAGCAAATGCTGGGTTTGGTTAAGGTTAGGGTAAGGCTCCTGGAAATGAAGGTAAGTCTGTGTAGTTTCCAGTAAGTGACAAAAACAAGGGGGTGTGTGACTCTACCCACAGCTCCCAGGCTCACACTGATGAAGACAGACATACTCCACACCTAAAAAAGACATACAGTTGAAGTCAGTTTAAATACACATAGGCTGAATCCATTAAAACTGTATTTTTAATCACTCCACAGATGTCATTTTAACAAACTCTTGTTTTGGTAAGTTGGTTAGGGTGTGTACTTAGGCATGACACAAATCATTTCACTTATAATTCACTACATCACATTTCCAGTGGGTCAGAAGTTTACATCCACTCAGTGGACTGGGCCTTTAAACAGCTTGGAACATTCCAGAAAATGACGTCACGGCTTTAGAACCTTCTGATTGGCTATCTGACATCATTTGAGTCAATAGGAGCTGCATGTGTGGCTGTATTGTAAGGCCTACCTTCAAACGCAGTACCTCTTCGTTTGGCATTATGGGAAAATCAAAAGAAATCAGCCAAGACCTCAGGAAAAAAAACTTTTGACCTTCACAAATTTGGTTAATCCTTGGGAGCAATTTCCAAACACCTGAAGGTACCACATTCAATTGTACAAACAATACTACGGTAGTATAAACACTGTGGGACATCGTAGCCATTGTACCACTCAGGAAGGAGACGCGTTCTCTCTCCTAGAGATGCAGTACCAACAGTACAAACCAGACCCAGAACAACAGAAAAGGACCTTGTGAAAACACTGGAGGAAAAAGGTACCAAAGTATCTGTATCCACAGTAAGACGAGTCCTATATCGACACAACCTGAAAGGCCGCTCAGCTTGGAAGACGCCATGGCTGCAAGACTGACATAAAAAAGCCGACTATGGTTTACAACTGCACATAGAGACAAAGATCTTACTCCTTGGATAAATAAAGAAACAAAGATTGAGTTGTTTGGCCATCATTATGTCTGGAGGAAAAAGGGGGAGGCCGAAGAGCACCATCCCAACTGTGAAGCACGGGGGTGGCAGCATCATGTTATGGGGGTGCTTTGCTGCAGGAGGGACTGGGGCACTTCACAAAATAGATGGCACCATGAGGAAGGAAGATTATGTGGATATATTGAAGCAGCATCTCAAGACATCAGCCAGGAAGTTAAAGTTTGGTCACAAATGGGTCTTGTCCAAACGGACAATGACCCCAAGCAGACTTCCACAGCTGTGGCAACATGGCTTTAGGACAACAAAGTCAAAGTACTGGAGTGGCCATCACAAAAGCCTGACCTCAGTCCAACAGAAAGTTTGTGGGCAGAACTGAAAAAGCGTGTGCGAGCAAGGAGGCCTACAAACCTGACCCAGTTCTATCAGTTCTGTCTGGAGGAATGGGCTAAAATTCCAGCACCTTATTGTAAGAAGCTTGTGGCAGGCATCCCGAAACATTTGATCCAGATTAAACAATTTAAAGGCAACGCTAGCAAATACTAACTGAATGTATGTAAACTTCTGACCCATTGGGAATGTGGTGAAAGAAATAAAAGCTGAAATAAATCTTTTTCTCCACTATTATTCTGACATTTCACATTCTTAAAATAAAGTAGTGACCCTGACTGACCTAAGACAGGCAATGTTTATAGGATTAAACGTCAGGAGTTGTGAAAAATGTATTTGGCTAAGGGGTATGTGAACTTCTGACTTCTACTGTACATCTGCAATACAACTTTAAATCTCTCACATGACAAGAAGGGGAGATTAAAAGAATTGGGGCCATTGAAGTACACTTTCTTTCATATGTATTTGCACCAAGGATTCATATGAATGTACTCACTTTCTCAGATACGTAGATACCCTGACACAGATGTATACAGTAGTCCAGCGAACTAGTGGTTAAGACACATACCATTAAACTGCCCATCATCACACATCTCTTTCTTTATCCACATTTTGTTTATCTACATTTAATAAAAGCAAAACACCAAAGAATAATCCTAAGAAAGGATACACACTTGTTGTATTTATACCATAAATCTAATGAAACAATAAATGGAAAACAGAAAATTTCATTTCTTTACCATGCTATAAGTTCAATGGTCCGTCTCACTCCATCCATTCTTTCCTGCATATGATCTAATAAAGCACAAATGTCATGAAATATGATTCAATAATAAAGGACAAATGTGAATAGCTTAAGACTGTAGAGCAAAGGGACAAAGGGAATGGAGCTGAATGGGTTTAAAACAATAGTAAAAGAAAAGAGGAAAGGTAAGGATGAAAGAGAAGGAGAAGGCATTAGGGTAAAAGAGAGAAACTAAAGCAGGAGGGTGTTTTTTCTGTGCCTGTCTGGGAACCAGACAACATTCTACTGGTTCACTTTGATCACGAGAGAGCTTATCTGTAGTCTGCCAAGGAAAACACACACACTTGAAATGAATATGAATAAGCGAGACAGCATAAGATAAAAGTCTTAGACAATGAAACATGCTGCCATAACAAAATGCTGATAGGGCTTTTTTTAATTTACTGTATCCCGCTGCAGTAACCAATATCAATCATCCCTTGTATGTTGCAAATACAGACAGGATAAAAAGGAAGAACCTAAATAACCGAGTGGTCTCTTCCAGGATAATGACAGTATTCCCATCTATAGGACACGAGGGGTCAGTGAATGATTTGATGAGTATGACATCGATGTGAATCATATGCATTGAAGGTGCTCTGATAGCATATGGTAGCCCTACATCTTACTGAGACACTTGTGTTGGGCTTTCATTTCATTTGTTGCCTGTCTGTATAAAATGCCCCTATACCCAATCATTGATTTGACACTTATGCACTGGTGGCACAATGAAACACACACATAGAAAATATCATTTATCATGAGTAAGTAAATGCTTTCTATCTGATTGCACTATACATGTATCTATGATCTACAAGCCCTGTCCATTTAAACATTTTTATTTCTAATTTATTCTCTAACACTTTTTGTTTTGGTAATTATGGTAAAAAGTTTGTCTTTCATCAGATCTCCCAGATGAGCTCCGAGGCCTCCAGAGAAGGATTGACTGAAGCTGCCAATCACATTCACACACAAACTCGCCCTCTCACACTGTGGCTGCAACAACCACAGCTCCGAGCACCACCTCTGCAGCTGCCTCTTTCTTTGCCAGGTAAGATTCATTTCCATCTCTCACATCTGCCACTGACAGAGTGGGCTCACACACCTGGAGCATTTGATCCAGTGGCTGCATGTCAGAAGAATCACCTCGCCACACAGCACCATCGTGCAAGTCTTTTATTTTGATATTAATATTAATGATCAGATGGGGCTGCACAATTAATAGTACAGTAGGTGTCACACAGATTTTAGCTTCTGGGTGTTTACTTGTGGACCCTATTTGTTTGTTTTACAATTTTCAGTTGTGTTTGATTAAATTGTCTGATGAAAAGTGCAGAATGTGACCGAATCTTATAATACTAACATCAGCACTGCAGTACTGTATTTTATTTAATCCGATATGAATACATTCTTAGGATTTAGCAGCATTATATGAAATTACCATTACAAGGATCTGACTAGCTTATTTGTGCTAGAGTCCAGACATCCTGACTGTCATGTCCCTCGAGTTGTCTAATAAAGCAAACAGAATGAAACTACACTGTAAGATGAAGGCGGTAGAAAAACAGAATACTACTGTGCATGACAGTACTTACTCATCTTTTGGTGTGTTTCTCTATAAATCGAGTCACCAGTCCTCAATGAACCATGTAATCAAATCTAGAGAAATGCAGACCAACACAGCATAAATAAGAGACAGGTAATGTGGGTAAATTATTGATGACTAAACGTGGCAAACTCTAAATGAATGAATAAATTATTCATAGGTAACATAAGACCGAGTGTGTCAGAGCGTCTGAAGTATTGCTGAGACGTCATATCTTATGAGCTGCTTTAAATCTCATTTTAAATGATACTAATGGGTTTTCCCTTCATTTTCACACAGACCCCTTTCTTCTGCATTTCACCTTCACTCCTGCTGTAAACATTCCTGTCTTTACTGGTTGTGTATGTTCTTTAATCTGCAGATAATACAATGTGCTGTCTGTTTTTCAAAGCCCCAGCAGCCAGGCTGAATGCACACAAACAAATGTGCACACACCTCGCTCCTTTATTTTCTTTGACCCAGTGAACTTTCAGGTAACAAGGTCATTTTACACAAACACATCTGCTGATATTCCAAACATTCAGCTAGCTGTTTTGGGTTGAGTGATGAGCTTTAACTTTCTATTTGAAAGAACATGGTTTGTTTAGTGGGGCAGTGTCACTGTAGCCCCTTTCCCACTGCCCACCCATGTAAACTCGCCACACCTCTACTTTTGACAGCAGTGGGAACGCAACTACTGGGAAAAATGACTCTGCGATCGACAAGAGTCATTATCCACTTTGCCTCGGCATGCCTGGGCTTGGAAACAAACTCAGCTAAACCTGAGAACATACACAGTGACGCGAACATCATCATCACTTCAGCAATTGCCAACAAGGAGGTGATGAAGGCTCATCTCCTCCATTGATAATTTCGGCAATTCTTTGCCATCTCAGCCATAAATTCCATCAGTCTTCGATCAATCAATGTTCTAACATGGTTCAGGCTACACCGAGTTTCTATACTTTGGAAGATGAACAAACGTAAATATGAAGAAATAAGGTTGACTGTCTCACTAGCTTCCATGCTGCTTTGTTTACAAATCTGTTTACTGACAAAGGCATTTGACATCACCAATGAGATGATGTCAAATATGATGTACCAAAGTGGAAACAAGCTGGAGAGCTGAGCCAGGTCAGTCGGCAGTGGGAAAGTTGTCAGAAGCCAGTTAAAGGCCGGTTTAGCCAGTTATTAAAAAAACCCATGTACATACAATACCTTTGGTGGGAAAGCGATATTTGTGTGGATATGTGTGTCTAGCTGTCAGTATTTTTCTCCTATTTTAGACTGCTTCCTCTTAAAATCAGATTGACTGAATGTTTTTGTTCACAATTTCACATTCTCTACATATGCACAGCTTGGCTGCACTTTCCTGTCATTTGTCCATCTATATGTAGTAGGATTTCAGTGTAATTGGCTTACAAAAACAATGTTCACATTGTTACCTATTATTTTGTCTCAGGTGTGTACATGTTTGCATTTGCGTGTCTGTGTGTTTATGGTCGATGGATGCAGTCATGTAATGCTGGTAAAATCCATGGCTGTCTTGGTCTTTACTCTCAGACGTGGAGGGCATACAGAGACTCTTATTACAAACACACACACAGTCTTCCCTGTACTCACTGTCTGCACATGGCAGAATCCTTGTGTTCACCACCACATCTCCAAATCTCTCACTTGAACCCTTTCTTCCTCCTCCTCCTCTTTCAGCCCCTTCACTGTTACCTTCATGCTCCTCTTCATTTTCATTTCCTCTTTATTTCCTCCTGCTTTTTTTCTTTGCCATTGTCCTTTTTACACCTCTCTTCTTCTAAAAATGTCCTTTTTTACGTCTCACTGACCTTTTTTCTACCTCTGCTAATGTGCAAGTGAGTAATATCTTTCATTAGTGTCTAAGAATATGTCACGTGCACACAGCAGCACTCCATCTTCCCAGTGCTGTAGTGGCCCTCTGGGGACAGTGGGATAGAGGAAAGAGACATGCTGCTGAGGTGTGTGTGTGAAATCTTACTCACTGGGGGAAGGGAGTTTCTATCAGTGCAGGAATTTTTTTACTGCCTGCTCCAAGGATTGGATCTGTGGGGACTTGGCTGTGTGTGTGTGTGTGTGTGTGTGTGTGTGTGTGTTGCTGCAGGTAGCAGAGTAAATGAATAGGTCCCAGGTGAGTTGCTGAATTGGGAAGGCGTTGTTAGTTTGGCTGGGGAATGGCTGTGACACTGGGGTTGGTGCTGTCTCTTTATCCACCTCTGTGTACCTGTCTCTCCTTCGTTTTCCTCTGAAAAAGTAGTTTTTTATTAAATGATATAGTAAGTGTCCACTGAACATAGCTGTTGATTGATGATTTGAACAGGTGATCAGAGATGAATTAATTACTACATGAAGCACATGATCTCATCAGGTTTTTTGCTCATGTGTCATTTAACAGTAATTGAATGTGGTTGCCTTTTATTTTGAAAGAGAAAAAGATGTCCATTTGCTTCTCAGTTGTCCTGACCTTTTTCATATTAGAGTTACTGGGACTTCTGACTTTGCATTGTAAATTTATATTGCATTAGAACATGTTTACCTCTTTAATGAAACGCTTTTTCCTCATCTCCAGGCAGATGAGTGACCAGCTCAGATATGTACATTTGTGTACTGAGCAACATATTATGCCTGGATACACATAAGCCAGAAGGATCATGTGGTCACTGTAGCTCTATGTTGAATCACAGTGGTGTATTAATATTTTATCGCTTAGGCCTGTGTGCTATTACAGTGCAGCCCATACGATGTTGTCTTACTGTAAGGAAATAGTGTGTCAATTGGGGCCTACTTGTACATGATGGATAGTGTCAGTTAAACCAGTCCTCTGTTCCCCCCATGACACACACAAACACACACAACATGGCTCTCTGTCTATATATCTCCCTCCACTGCCTGTTAAATAGAATGTAATTAGCTAGTGAGCCAGCAACTCAACCCAAGACACTATTCATAAATCAGCTCTGTGTGTCTGTGTGTGAGTGTTTTAAGTCAGTCTTTGTATGTATATGTCAAGTGTAAGCATTTGTATTTGTGTTGGTGGAAGAAGAAAACAAAGCCACAGCATGTTAGTAGCTGTGCTGTTTGTGACCTGTGCCACTCTTTAACAAGAGAGAGACAAGAAGAGACAGAAAGGAATAACAAGAGAGAGACAAGAAGAGACAGAGGGGAAGAGAGGTACAATACATGTGAGGAAAGCTGGATGGGTGGCAGGATGGATTGGTGGTTATTTGGAGGGCAGAGGATAAAAAATAATGAGGGAGAGAGGAATTAAATGGAGGTAAAGATAAGGGATAGTTATAGAGAGGAATTTGTAGTGAAGGATGGCGAGTGGAGGGATGAATGTAGGTAATGGAAAAGGGGGGGTGTGAATAAAAGGATGGGGGTAACAGAGGAAGAGCTGATGGAAAAGAGATTGAGTAGATAGATGGAAAACAAGTGCCCTTGACTTTAGGGTTTGATTGGAATAGATGTACTTGGCCAAATCCCAGGCCACTTGTCATTAAACGCTACCAATTAGGTTGTGTGTGTGTCTGTGTGTGTGCGCCATGCTTGAATTGCACCATAGATCCAACCAGTCCGGGTGGGTTCAAGGATCAGGAGAACATTACACCCTAATATATGAAATTGATGTGGAAAAAAAGGGTTGTGTGTTTTGCCCAGTGAGCAGCTCATTCACAAAGGGCTATACATGGACAGTGCAGCAGAAAATGATTTGCTGCAAGTGGGGGAAAAAAAGCTAGACGCCGGACTCTCCAACAGCAGGGTAATCATGTACGAATCCATCATGCCTCATCCTGCACTGCAGCAGCTGGAGCAGCCTTTCCATAAAAGCAAATGGTAGATTGAATTCAAACATCTTTCTAAGGGAATCTTTACCTAATACTTATTATTTTTAAGATCCAGTACACTGATGCTCCTGAAAGGCAGATGGACAGGTTTTAGAATCTGCTGTATCCTCATACTCCATGGGAGGTTTTAAACACTCATGTGAAACCTGCTATTGCTTTTGATCTCATTTGCTTCAGCATGTCTGTAAGCTCAGCTTGCACACAATAAAAAAACAATTAGCGGTCTTTGTGGGGAGCTTTGTTTCGTACAGTACTGTGCATGCACACAAACACATTCACAGCCACGAACACACACCTACACAGGTCTCCTGGGAGAGCTACTCAAATGGTAGAACGCTTTGCCGTTGTATGGGTCACTGAATCAACGCCAGCTTTTCTCCCCCACCTTGTTTTCTGCTCCTCTCTCTCCCCTTTTCTCTCTGACTCCTCCTACCCGCTCTGATTTTTGTAACCTGCTGCAGTTAATTGAAAGCCAGTGGTGTGAGAATATGGCTCTTTGACAGAGAGCGTGTCAGTGCGCAGTCTTCTCTCTCTCTCTCATTCTCTTTATGATCTTAGAAATATATATGAAGATAGATTAAATCAGAACAGAGCAGGACTCCCTGCCACTGCTGTTTTAGAGGGCCTTTATTTTATCATCTTTTAAATACTGCTGCCGTACATAATTAAGACTGTAAGGAAATCTGCCAGTTTGAATTGTGGCTTTTTAAATCTCAAAGAGGAAATACACTGACACATACTTAAAAAATATATTTTTCTAATAAAAGCAAATCACTCAGCTGAATTATTATAAGTACCGTAGATTCTCTGTTTCTCTCTAAAGAAATAACTTTCTGACAGAGACCCTGATGGCCACAAGCTTTCATTAAGTATAACACAATTAAGCACATTATATTGTGGGCATTTTCCCGTAGCCAGTTTAAAATCATGTAGATAGACACTTAAATATGACCAGCCAAAGTGTTCCCAAACAGGAGCCCTTAATGGGAAGGGCCTTCGGTCTCTGGCTTCTTGTTTGCATTGGCCATGATGTCCGCTAGCCAGAGGCTATGCTATGCTATGCTACAGTGTGCCATGGTCCACCACTTGATATGTTTGTTTGCTGTCAATGACCATTAAAGACTGCATTTGGTACACGTCACCTCTGAACCTAAAGTCCTGTATTGAAATGGTTCAATATGAATATCGTCATCATCATCTATACTGCTTACCCTGAAGAGGATAAGGAGAGGAGCTGGAGCCAATCCCAGCTGACACTGGGTGAGAGGCAGGGTCCACCCTGGACAGGTCGCCAGTCTATCACAGGGCTGATAAAGATAGACAACCACACACAGCTGCATGTCTTTGGACTGTGGGAAGAAGCTGGACCCAGAGAGAACTCATGCAGGCACAGGGAGAACATGCAGACTCCGCACAGAAAGGTCCTGGGTCGGCCGAGGCTGCAAAACAACCTCACAGACCTACCTTTACACCCATAATATATAAACATTTTTTTAGCTGAATGCCAGAGGGGAACTGAGCAGCAAGAAGGCTAATGAACCCTCCCCATCCAGATGTTGCTACATATGTAAACACCAGTATGTGTGTGGGTGTGTAATCGAGCACTATTCTTTAATTAGCACATTTGCCTTAGATCTAATAAAGATGTAATGACCTGTGTGCAGATGTGCCACCATCTTGTCCTTCCCCATCTCTTTATATTCATCCACTAAAACTCTTGAGTATTTTTGCAGTGGAAATGTTTAAACACATTGATTTGACTGACTGGCTTCTCTTTCCTCTTCCTGTCTGCTTCCTTCTGTCAGAGCTGCACAAAAGCTAAACTTAGCGTCCAAGAAGAAGAAGCAGAAGACCACCACAGTCACAGCGCCAGTGACGTCATCATCACCATCCTGTGACCCCCCTCTGTTCCCCACCAACTTCACCTCTGCCCTGTCAGTGGCTCCCCCTCCGGCTCCACCCTGCCTTCTCCGTGCAGCCAATAAGATCAAAGATACGCCAGGGCTGGGAAAGGTAATGGCAATTTAATTTATTGGGCTGTAGTGCTGGAAGGAATTCTTCCTTGAAACAAAATAGATTTTCAATTTTTTTAAAAACCTAATGTGACCCCTATGTAACACCCAAAACAAATTGACCATTTCAAAAGCAAAAACTTGAAATGTTTAACCATTATCCTTGATATCAGGTGATATATTAATTTACCTTATTTTGGAAATCACGATTTGACTGACAGTTATGTGTTAAAAGCTTAAGACTGTTGTTACTGACATTGGATAACAGGATATTGTAGTAATAATGCATCTGATGGCTAGCGGTGATGTTACATTTGTCGCAGATCCGATTCTTTTCAACAGCTCTTAGGTACAAACGATTAGATCAAAGTTGTACTTGAGAGCCATTCTTTTTATTGTTCAAGTTTTCTAGGTGTTGCATTAATTGCATTCAAGGCAAGACGACTTTATTTACATAACCCATTTCATACAAAGGGTTAATCCATGGTCAATGCACTGACCAAACAGATATATGGCCTCACCTTGTGTAACGTTTATAATGCAAATCACTGACATTGGCAGTACAAGTAATGTAGTGCTGCTAAACCTAGTCCACACATCCAAAAAAGAGATTCAGTTAGTGGGATTAAGTTTGAATCTGATCTTACAATACCCTATCACAGCATTATCCTAGTGATTATGTCACAGATAAGCCCAGTAACGCCAGCCATTTACTCTAAATCAGCTACAGTAGCAAGTTAAAGTGGCTTTAGAATGAGTAATACTGTGTTCTACAAAGTGCTGGACTATATTGACCTGTAGTATTTTATCATGACTTTAACCAGTTTATCTAAATGTGTCTCCTGGTATGTGTTTGTGTGTCACCCCTGTTGTACCATACTGAAAGGTAGCCTAATGGTTACCATGGTAACACAACTCAGGCTGACAAAAGTCATCTGTCACCGCCACTGGCCGCTGATGAAACGAGTGTGTGTGGTGTGGATATGGAGGGGTTTCATGCTTCTCAAGTGTGATATTGATCGTCCATGTAATGAGTTTTTAGTGCCTCCTCCTCCACAGTTTGAGTGAGACTCACTGCTGTGTGTGCATGTCCTTAGTGCTAGAAAACGAAGAGGACAAAATCTGACTGACATTGTCCGGTGTACATGTGCACATACAGTGGCTTGAGCAAGTTGTCAGATCCTTTCACTTTTTGCACACTTGTGTTGTAGAGTCTTCATGGGTAAGTCTAGAAGTATTGCACGCCTGGATTTGGGTAATTTGTCCCATTGTTCTTGTCAGATCCTCTCAGATTTCATCAGGTTGGGTGGAAAATATCTGTGAACTTCTTCAGGTCTCTCCAGATTTCTCACTGGGGTTTAAAATCTGGGCTTTGGCTGGACCACTCAAGGATAGTCACAGACTTGTCCAGAAGCCTTTCCACTGTTGTCTTGGCTGTGCACCTCAGGTCAGTGTTGTACTGAAAGATGAACCTTTAGTCTCTGCACCCTGGAGCAGGTTTTCACTATAAAAACCATTTGTATCATATTTGATACGTGAGGAAAAAAATCGCCAAAAATGTCTCATGTATCAAATGTGATACAAAAGAAATAGAAATAATCGAAATAATATGGCACCTCTATTCTTATATGCCTGGACTGTCTGTCTATGCATATATGGCAAAAAAAAAAAAATCATGAATCTTGAATTTCGAATCATGAATTATATTTTGGATTTTGTTAACAGGTTTAATAAACATCTCAATTCCAAAAAAATTAGAATGTTCTGGCTATTGTTTGATATGTTGGGCTTTACAGGGTTAAAGCACAGCCACAGTTTGCTGCCACCGCCACCATACTTCACCGTGGGGATGCTAAAACAGGTGATGAGCAGTGCCTGGTGTTCACCAGACATATTGTAGTGCTTGGAGTTCTGCCCAGAGAGTTCAGCTTTTGTCTCATCAGCCCAGAGAATCTGTTTCCGCATGCTCTCAGGCTCCTTTAAATGCTGTTTGACACACACTAAGCAGCTGTCATCTATCTTTTACTCAAAGTCCATCTAGCCACCGCCACACTTGGCCAGGGATTGTCTCCTTCCTGGCCAAGGCCCTGTTTGCCCAGGTACTTATTTTGGTCAGGTGGCCAATTCTACAGTATCCAAATGGTTCCAGACATCTCCCATTCCACAGTTACTCAGATCACTGTGCTCCTGGGAACATTCAGAGCTTTAAAATGGTTTTACCCCCTAGTCCTGAGCTATGTCTCACCACAGTTTGATCACAGAGGACTACAGTGAGTTCCTTGGACTTCATGGCTTGCATACAAGGTTCCACAGTTCACCCTGCATATCAGGACAAACACCAAGCCTGTAATTGAGAGATTTCAGTTTTTTATTTGTAATAAACTTGCAAAATTTTCTAAAATCTTGTTTCTGCTTTGCTATTGCATGTAGACTGATGAGTAAAAACAGCAGTTTCCTCCATTTAAGATGAATTTTACAATACAATAAATTGCAGACAGTTAAGAGCTGAACTTTCTGAAACTTTCTTTTTGAAACTGTTGGCGTGAGCATTATACCGTGAGAGTGCATCAGAGCCGGGTGTGTATACTCTGTGATGAATAGGCAGAGGTGACATGCAACAAAATCTGGAACTGACTACTTACAAAATTCATCCAAATGATACTAACAGTTTAATTAAAAAAGGAAAAACAAACAAACAAAAGCCCAACTCTTTACACACAAAGCACAGATGGAATACTCAGTGTAATATACTGTAGTAATGTAGCAAAAATAATGCCGAAACGGGTCTATAGCCATGTAAACTAGGTACTGTAGGATTCTGCTTCTGCTTTCCTGCTGTTTTTGAAAAAAGTGTACTGTGCAGTTAAAACTGTGCTTTGACGAGCAGCATTTACTGTAAATTTATTGTATATTCCAAATCTTGAAATCTGTGGGTCATATTTTTTTTAGGGGTTTCATATTTTATTTGTCTGACTCATTTATGTGATGTGTTTTTTGATTAGTCCCTCTTCTATCTCAGTTTGTTTCCATATGGAGGTGACAGATGTCTCCTCAGTTGTCAGGGAGACGGATTCACAATCACATATTTACAGGAGGACTCACACACAACAGCTTGATAATGTTATACACCCCTACACAAAATCCACATATACAGTGTACACCACACACACAAAAACCTTCTTCATACAGTCTTTCTGTCTCATTATATCAGTCCTGGTGTCTGTTCCCTCCCACTACGATCCTCTGTGATCTTGAGATAGAATTGATCATACTTGTCTGGCCCACCCCGCTGTGTACAAATACCTGCCGCTGCTATTTAATTACAACTGTCAGACACGGTCCTTTTTCACAGTCAGAGGCATCATTCTGGTGTGATGTGTGTTACAGCAAATCTTTGATTAAGGTGTCGTGTGGTCTTAGCTACATATCAGCTTTGTCATCCTGTTGTCAGCCTGGTAGCTTGACCAGTCTGAATCAACCGTGACAAAGAGAAAGAAAAACCCCAAGTCAATTTAAAGAAACTGTACATATTTCTTACACATCTACAGCTAGTTTAGCGCTTAGCCAAGAATTACTCTGTTGTTACATTTCAGTTTTTGCACAGAATAAACAAACAATTGTTAACTATGCGAACTCAGGGGTTTTGTTGCATTTGTACAGACCCAGGGTATCTGCTTCCCTCGTTTGCAGTCTTCCAGTCTTAACGCAAATTTTTAAACTCCCTGCATAACTTGTCTTTCTGACATGTTTGCTGATAAGCAGCCCCTGCCATCATTGCTATGGTTTGGAAAGAAAATCTCTCCTGTGAAATCAAGTGAACCTTGCCAAGACATAATCAAACACTCTCACACCCATCACACACACAAGCTCACAGAAACATATGGGAAGAAAATGGCTATGGTGATATTTCTCCAGTAAAAATGTCACCTGCGGAGGGGCCGACTCCCTGCTAAAATGGCACATGCACACAGTCACGCTCACACACTGGCTTGCATGCTCACAAATTCATAGGATTATAGCGTACAATGAAAGATGTCAAGGAAGCGCCAAGGCCCCAGGTGGGAGAGTGTACGATACATCCTGCAGAATACACGGGGCTTGTATGTGAGTTTGATGGGGGCTTAGGGTTCTCCCCAGTGTTAATATGACAGTAAACAGATTGAGACATCACATTTAAAGCCATGGGAAATCAACCTGCACAAGACAGATGCACTACTTTGTGTACATGTATGTTACAGAGGGAGAGATGGTGATAGAGTTCAGCCTTGTTCCATGTTCCATTGGGATTTCAAATTAAATTGACTCCCTCAGTGGATCTGTCTATATCTCAAACTCCTGTCTGTTATTTTATGCATGTTGCCTCTTTACATATTGTAGGCAAGCTCTGTCGCACTTTAAATCTAATCATCCAGCTGGGAGTCTTTCATTCAGACCATTGACTGCGGGGTGAGATGCGTATCAGCCGAGGAAATTAAGTTGTTTATGTATTATCACTTATAGAACCGACTATAGAGTTGTAGATGTCAGGTGAAAACTAAAGATGTGAAAAATACTGAGGATTTCCTAGTTCATTTTCTGATTGCCTTTTATGCACATTGAATGACTGGATCTAAAATAGGTTTTATCAGCTATGGGCCTCAAGAAGGTCTATAAACTGACACGGTATCAGTAAGTCTTCAGCAGTTGATATAAACTAAGGCTTGTATGGCTGATAAACTGTGGGACTGTAATTCTTTCTCCCTGCACAAACTGACAATCATTTCACTGTACAGGGAAAATATAAATGGAAGATCTATGAATTTCAAACACATACCCAATACAGTATCCAGAGTCTTATCTTTGTTATGAAATTATCATGTAGAATTAATGGTAGTAACTGTGGTGATAAGAAAAGTGCACGCACTGCCCCAAAACAAACTCCTTTGCATCAGGTGCATAGGCCAAGGAATACGACCACTAAATAAACAATAAGGATCATATACTATACAAACATCTGATTCATAATCATTATAATCAAACACATTTCAACCTACAGAAAAGGTATAATGTCAAAATCCTTATTCAGTCCATGCAGAGACTGTGTGTTTAATGTATAAATCCAATATGCCTCCCTTTGGACAGGTCTTTCTTTTCATTCCCAATCCTTGAACAAATAGCAAGTGGCCACAAAAGTTGTGTATGGACTGAAAGAAAATTTTGTACTACTAGATAATTGGCTAGGCTTGAATAAAAATAATTTTGTGGATTGTCAAATCAGTGTGCGGCCTTATAATCTTTTTATTCTACTAGTAACTGTGTTGAACCCTTTAGTGCCATCATTGGGTCAAAATGCCTCTAAACATGTTCAGACTCAGCTAGACTTTGTGTTCAGTGCTACTGTAATTTGCAAGTGCTAGCATGTTTACATGCTAACGATGAACCTGCAAACATTAACATCAACATGTGTGCTGACGTGGTTTACAGTAGTTACTCTGGCTGCTAGCATGCTAGTCGGGCTCTTGACTCTTCCAGTTTGGATCACAAATACATGAGCTGTGCCGTAGTCGCTCTAATGCTCACATATCCTTCTTTAAGCTCTCTGCAGCACTTCCTCCACATTTCTGTATTAGATCTACATACAGTCCATATCTGAGGAGGGCTGTGAATTACTATTAAAATGTTACAAATGCTTCCTCTTCTTATAACCTATCTTCACCTCATCTCCCTTATCTAGTATGTGGATAAGTCTTATGCTTTGCTTTCCCATCCCTGTATCCCAACCTTCTCTGCTCTTCTCCATATCTGGATGACAATGAAGGACGGAGGGAGTTTTTTTTCCACCTCTTTCATCTCGGCAGCCGTCATTTTGCACACACACATGCACACTCACAGAAAGTGACTTGACCTTGGAGGAAAATGATACTATGACAGCTAATCAATTTTTAATAGCAGCTACAATCTCTTTCAGGCCACAAGCTGTGTGCATCTGTGTCACGAGTGAGCACGTGCAAATGATTCTTCCACAGGCATCTGTGTGTCTTCATGCCTATCTGGGTGTCTGTATCTAAATGTCTGAGTGAGTGAGTTATGGGAATCCAGTAGCCACTTTGTTCTACCTTTTAGCTGAAATATTAATGCTGTTGGTATTGGCAGGGCTGGAGCATGTAACTGACACACACATGCTGGGTTCTTTGTGTTTGTGTGGGTTTTCTGCTTGCAGTGTGTATGACTCTGTAGTTGTATGTTGCTCACTATGCTCAGATTATAAAGCCATCTGAGATTACTGAGTGATTTGGGGATATATAAGTTGAACTGATACAGTATAAATTGAGTTTGGCAATAGTCACATAACTCCTTTATCCAATCAAAAGCATTTAAAATTACTCTTGAATGATCAATTTAGTGCTTATATAATTATATAATTTAGTGCTTATATTACTCACAATTAATTATTGCACAGTTGTAAGTTTGGTGGAGTGCAATGTAAAAAATAAATAAAAATATTATATATAGTACAGGATGTTTTATGTGGCTCTGCTGACCTGTGTTTCTGTTATTTAACACAACTGTATTAAACAGCATTAGCTTTAGCCAGGCAATAAATAAACATGTTATGTGAGGGGATACAATAGTTTACTGTGTTTTTTATAATGGCAAAATATTATATAAACAATTGTATTGTTAATGCACTAATCCAAAATCAATTTAGTGTCTTTTAAAGGTGAATGTAGATGCACAGTATTTTATCATACACCTTTGCATTTTTAGTGCACAAAGCTCTGACTCATGTTCCATTCTAGAATTTATTTATTTATTAATATTTTTGTGTAGAATATTAAATAACCAAGTATTCACCAAGTATGTTACAGATGCAAGGAGTTTGTCTCCAGAACCAAGGCAGCCATATAAAGGCTCCAACTCACAGACATCAATGTCAGCGCTGGGTGTTTGCATTGGTAACATTAGCGACCTACCTACCTACCTTGTACAGGGAAACACGTTTCCTAACTGTGCTTATCACAAATAAAGACTTTGACATTTGACCTAGCATGGTCATAATTTTACTTGTGTATTGAATTAATGGGATTTTAATTTGGGAGTAGTTTGAGCTTTGTGTAACGATGCTTTGTGTCACATTAGCAGTAACCAGCTGGACTGACACATCTACTCATTAGTCAGCTAATGCCAGCTTCAGACTGGAGGCTGCATTTTGTACAGTTTGTCACATCCAGGCATGTGTAGTTTATATTACTGCTAGGAAACAGGGCATGGTAGGAAGAGCAAATAGTGCTTAGGAGCATCTTATGGTGTCAGTTTTCCTTAGACCCTAGAACATCTCAGCTGAAAGAAAATTAGGTAAAATTAATGGCTTTAAAAATGGATCACATTGATAAAAAAGGCTCAGTAAGTCTATTGGGCTCTGTAGGTCTAAACAAAATCAAACAGGAGAAATAATTCAGTTGTAAGGGACTATTTTCAGATGGATGAACTCATATTTAGTGCAAATATTTATGAAGAATGGTAAACTGTGTGTGGGTTTGACTCAAAATAAACACACTTTGCAGTACACACGTATGTCCAACTGAGAAAAGCCAATGTGGATCCTATGATACTACGAGTAGGGATGGAATGAATAAATTAGTTAAAATTAGCATTGATCCAGAGCTTGAACTTGCCTGTGGTATCTGTATCTACCTGCATTTTTTGTACCTGTGTCTGCAGTCTTTGGGAACCAAGAAGAGCTGAGTCTCAGTTGCCTATTGATTTTTCAGCCAATAGTAATGAGGCACTGCTGAACAATCTTCTCTCAGCTCAGTGTTATTTCTTACCGTTTAGGTGAATTCCTTTACTTAAATTGGCTCAAAGACTTCATTGTGCCTGCGTGTGGTGTATAAAATGGCAAAATAGGAAGGTCTACATCTAAGGGTGGGTAGAATTCAGGTCGGTTTCTCATGAAAAACATGACTCTGCTTCACCATCTGTCATAGCATGTACCCTTTAGCATGGGAAAGAACTCCCAAGCTGTTCCTGGCTTGTTATCAGACAACCTATATTTCAAACAGTGTTATTTAAAACAAAAGATTTCAACTATGTTTAAAATAGGAAACATGCATATACACACATTACAACAGAGCACAGGTCTAAATTGTTATCATACTGCTGTTCTGTCTTTTGTCTTTCACTGTACCTGTCACTCTTGCACAAACGTATTTCTGCTGTTTATGGGTCACTGTCACTAAGCCTCTCTACCTCCCACCTTTGCATTACACTGCTGCTCTGGGTGCCTTAACCACTTTTGACTTTTAGAGCGTTAGTCAAAAGCCACTTTACCACTGACCCTTCTTGCATTATACCTTTGCTGACTGGTTTTGTGTGCATCTTAGCTCCCTTTATAGCCTCCTTGCGGGAAATCCTTGGTTCTGTGTTGACTGTAAGCTGGTAGAAGCCTGAAATGTACCTCGGTATCAATAATGTATCTATCAACTAAGTCAAAGATACTTGGTGAAGATGTTCACTGCTCTAGCATCTCTCATTTTTTCAGCTTCTCCACCTTGCATTAGTATTCACTGCAGCATGAGGCACAAAATAAGAGAGGAAAGCATAGAACAGATGATAGGAAATGGTTGTGATTTGTCCTGTCATTTGTACTGAGAAAAAGAGAAGGTTTGACAGGGAGAGGAGGGAGTAGATGGACAGTGATAGAGCAATACAGTTTTAGAGAGAAGTCCATACGAGTTGTCAAAGTGGGTGGCAGAGCGAACGGGATGGAGAGAACAACTGGAGAACAGAAAATGAGAGAAAGAGGGCAATGAAGGGATAAGAATGGATCAAATGATGGAAAGAGCGTGAGATCGTTGTGTTGTGCTTGTCTCTGGGGAGTTTTTAGTTACAAATTTCTCTCAGTATTTCTCTTCTTCTCTTTTCCTAAACAAGCATCACCATCCACCCTCTTCCTTTTTTATAAACACCAGAGTCCATTAGCTTTGTGTTTTTCCTGTATGTCATATTGGATGTGGTACTTTGCCTCATGTATTGATTTAACTGTGGAGCTAGGCCAAAGGATCCTCTGAGGGTATTGCGGTTTGCATTAGATAAACACATACAGACATACTTCTAGCCGAGTGGTGAGCATGACAACCAAAAGCTGCAGTTTCAAGCATCTGGAGAACAAAGCTCAGGTCTACTAAACGTTTGAAGCACAGACACAAACACAGCTCAGCTATGTAACTTGCGTAGCATTCACGCTCAGACAGCTCAGCTATGTAACTTGCGTAGCACTCACGCTCAGACTGATGTTAGGTATTTTTAGTCAGATAGATATTGGATAGATACTTGATGTATTAGAAATGTTTAGTGGAAATAGGATGTCTAGTTAGACTGTTAAATGCTTAGGCATGCTTATGAGTTTCTACAGGGTACATCTGGTCAAGGACAACTAGAGAGAAGAGTTGATGACTATCAGCAGACAGGATGTTTAATATTATTATTATGATGTAACTGTAGACTTAGCCATAATGTTCCTATGTTTGAGTCACGACATGTATTAGAGGTCGTGAGAATGTTTTTAGCTACACACCACTTAACCAACAGACACACACACATTCACACATTGATTTGCTTCATGTTTTGACTATTGCCAGAGCCAGCTGCAAAGCTGGCGAGAGAGACATCTCGGTTGACGTTTCTGTGTAGTATGGGGCTAGCCCAACCGAGGTTTTATAATGTATAGGCCAATTGAGGTTCAGGGTCTTTCATCTTACAACTGCCTGCGAGCACGTTGGAGGTGGAAGATATCTGAGCGTGTAATGTTAATTTTACCTGTGATCCTTTGAATAAATCAGCACTGTTTTGAAGTTACTTGGACTGCCTCGTCTCTCAGAGTTAGCATGGTAGCAAGAACCGGTCCTTTCACTGAGCACAGTAAAACAAGTGTTGTAGACATGCATGATACGGCCACATTGTGATGAGTCAACGTGAGTGGCTTCAGTCACCAGCCCGCAAGTTTCCACTGTGTTTTCATTAGCCATGGTGCTAATGTAGCCTACTTAGCACAGATTTCTACCACCAGTGTGTTAGCATTGACATAAAAACATCGTTTAACATCCAGTACCTAACTAATGAAAACACATGGTGTGTCGTAAGTGTGGCCCAAATTTGAAAGTGAATAGCAGTGAATGCACATGCTAATAAGGTAAACAAAGAGTCTTCCTCCTGTGGGCGTCCATGTTCCAACTGTCCCCCACACATGATTGGTCAATGCTGCACCCTTGCCTGATGACGTCACCATTCGGTGCAGTAAAAGCTGAACCAGATTTTTCACTGCACAGGGCTACGCCTTTTTGCCAGAGCCGCCTGTGGTGAATGCAATCCCCCATAGAAATGAATAAAGAGGGCTGGTTTTTTACCCACATCTTTGAAACTCAGTCTGAAAGTGGCCTTACTGTAAAAAAATGGTGTCCCTGAAAACATACAGTAGGCTCACAGTTTGTCAGGCTTATCATCTGACTTTAGAATGTACAGTATTTTTTCACAAAACAAGGTTTGTTATTTATATCCCTAATCTCTTACACGGAAATTGCTCTAGGAAGGAGTTTCTTCAAGGCCGGGGTGGACACAGGGAACAATTATAGTGATCAATAACTCCCAGAGTACCTTTAGGGATGTCAGTATTGTTTTAAGATAGACTTGAAAAATATGAATCTACCCCCTTATGTTGTCATAATTGTGCTAATGTGTCCATTTTCCTGATGGTGTTTGGTGGTCATTACCACAGAGCTTTGGCAGTTTGAAAAAAGGGGAATGGAGGTTAATGGCCCCATGTAAGAGTCTCGCCCTCAATATTTGGAAAAATGAACACAGAACAGCATTATGGCTCCAATCACAGCTCAGTCTCCCCCACACACAGCCAACTCTTTTACCTTTCACATGAGAAAATGAGCTCTGGGGGGCGAGGGGGGGACTTTATGAGTTACGCCTTGTAAAGTGTGTGCTGGTAAAGTTCTTCCCCCAGGCTCTTACTGATGTGATGGTCTCTTTTACTAGGGTCAAAAGAGGCACTGAATCTAAGCGCATGTCTTTTTGTATAGTGATATGGTATCTTTTTTAAAAATACAAACTTTTGACCTGACATTAACCGTTAATATCATAGTTTACCTACAGGTAACATATTTATCGCATTCAGAGGGCATCTCAGTTTATATCACCCTCTTGTTTATGGACACGCATAAAATTACCTACTCATTCACTAGCACACAGTTTATTGAACCTACTCTCTTAAATGGCCCGCAGTCATTTAATGATGCAAGCAAAGGAAAGCCTGTTAATGTGTTATGTTTGGTTTGTGTGTGACAGAGAGAATGTTCATATATACAGAAATGCAGTAGGAGCTCTTAGAGGTTTGCCTTTGTGTTTTTTACTTGGCAGTATATTAGCTAATTATGTTTTTTTTTTTTTTTTAAACCACATTTGAGGTGGGTTCGTTCATGGCACCATGACCTTGTTCTGGTTGCTTTTAGTTTTTGTGCCTCAGCGCAGAAAAATAATTAATGACAAAAACGACATGTTCTTAAAGCCGCTTTTGTAGAAAATTGCTTAAGTGATTGATATTATCTGGCTGCACAGTAATGTCGTGGAAAATAAAATCCAATTACTTTAGAAATAAAATCAAGCTCAAACATGAAAATATTGTTTAACATTTCCAGCCTGTAAAACAGACGCTACACTATAACAAGCCAAAGACTTGAAATATTCTTTTTAGTCACCGACTTTTACGGTGCAACTATTTTTATTTATGATCACTGTTCAGAGTTAATGGGACCATAAGTAAATAAGTATATACTTGAAGGTACTGACAGTTTTCCTTTTTTTCTGTGAAGGCTCTATCTCCCGAGTGCAGTGGGGTTTGGAGTGTTTTGGGATTATGGTGCCACTCGTAATCCCAGGGTGGAGTTTAATAAGAGGTGCAGTGCAGAATCACACTTCAGACAATGATTCATCTGTGCTACTAATAAGCATGAACTGAAAAAAATCTCACATCCCTTGTTAGGAGCCACAGAAACACTGTAGTCTTGTTTATCTACCTTGCACCTGTGCTCCCTGTCAACACAAGATCCTACCTTGCTTAGAAAAAACATGGCACAACACTCATTTAAGGTTACTTTTAGTCATAGCACACTAAGTTTGAGTAGTATGGGATTTATTTGGGATGTGGAGTATACACAACTGTGTTGTCAAGGACCAGGCTGTAGCTCCTCATGAAATGAGGTAGTGTAGCTTCAGAGAATCCAAAACAATGATGCATTCATGCACTTTTTTATCAACTCATAACATCACAAGTGCAGCAGTGAGAAAATGCATGTCTTCTGCCTGTGTATTTTAAACTGTCAGCTGCTTTGCTGTTTGTCAGTCATTAAGCTCTGTCATGCTTTAAACTGACTTGTCCAAAATAATCTACAGATTTGTGCCATCAGCATCACAAGCTGTAGCCAATTTACTCTGAGCTTGTTTTCTATAGCCTGGTCATTGATCGTGTTAGACAGCAGAGTCTACATCATCGTAGCTTGTTATTACATTTGTACTTTGCAGGCTCATCCTTGAGGTTCTGACTCTGTCTTTTGATGATGATAGTGTGCAATTCATCTTATGAAAGAATACAGTAATGACATACGACACTGTTTAACATTTAGCAATAGGTGCAGTATTATGCAATAAATGATAAAACTACTGTTTTCTAAAGAAGCAGTTGTCACTATAAAAAACAAAAGGCAGTACTGTAGCTGCACTAAAAAGCGTTGCTGCAACTTAAAGCATCAAGTGGTAAAATGCAGAAGCTTTCACCACCTTGAAAGTTACCTGTAACATTGTAACCACAAAAAACATTGTTGTGTTTCATTCAGTAGAACTCAACGAAAATTGGATCAATAATGGAATAAAAAGCATCCGCCTGGACTGAGGCATAACCTTTACCTGTCTCAAGACAACAACACTGAAATGTCACGCGGCAACGGTGATATTAAGGATGACAGAAAGCAGGAAATCTGTGTTCAAAGTAGAGAGCATAGGTTTTACAAGTAAACACTCAGGCACTTGAATACCATCCCCATAAACATCAGAATCCATCCAGTGTAAATATATTTCATGATCAGAGTGGCTCTGATCAGTCCCTGAGATGGTTGGTGTGGTTGTGACTATATCCATCAAGAATGCACAGTACCTGAAAAGCATCCGCTTCACCCAAGCCTCGTCAGAAGGGAAAATCTTGCATAAACCTTCAGGGTAATGCAGCAAGAAGAAAGATTTAGTGACAAACACTGAGGCAGTAAAACAATCGGACTGAACATGAGAGTGATACTGGCAGTGAGATCAACTGAGCAAGAGAAACAAATACAGTGTATCCAGAAGAGAAGGAGAACAACAATAAACTGATAGAAAGTACCTCAAACTTTAAAACATCTTTAACAGAAAAAATGTTTATACAGTCTGCAAAACGTTCTGGAGGGCTTTCAGATTTGAAGACGCAGCGTTTTGCTTGTTCTGATATCAGACAGCAGCAGCGGCAGCTGTCAGATGGTAAACTGCGGCTGCTAACAATTTGACAGTGTGGGAGGAAGAAAGAATGAAAGAAGTCTAAAACAGGATTCTTGCACTTCAGGCTTTTAATGTGGCAGTGAGCTGAAGGTAGAGAGAGAGGGGTGAAGAGAGAAAAAGGAATGATTTAGGAAAGAGAGAGATATGAGTGACAGGTGAAGTAGGAGAAGGGAGGGAGGAGAAGCAGCAGCTATGGTGACAAGGTGGTGAGAGAGGTGTGCATCACATGTAGAAGTAAAAAGCTAGATTTTGTGGCTCTATAGGAGTCTTTTGATGCAGCTAAGTTCAGTTGTCTTCTAGCATTAATCCTTGAAAAACATCACATCTGTTCAGTTTCAAGTTGAGCAGATTTCTTCAGAAAAGAAATCTTTCAGTGAAAAAGAACTGGATAATCAGCCTCAGCAAGGAAAAGAACGTGTTCAGCCAAAGACAAAAATCTCTTCTTACCTGTCATTTCTCAACACCTGTTTTCTGTCACCAGGTGAAAGTGATGGTCCGTGTGTGCCCAGTGTCTCAGTTGGATGCAGCCGAGTCCAGCTCCTTCCTTAAAGTGGATTCTAGGAAGAAACAGATCACCATCATGGACCCGTCAGCCAATCAGATACCGAGCGCTGCCTCCCAGAAAAGAGCAGGTGCCAATCAGGTCCCTCCGAAGATGTTCACGTTTGATGCTGCATTCCCTCCTGATGCATCACAGGTAAGAGAAGAGATTGTAAGTTTAGAGAGCAGTTGAATTCATGATAATACAGTGATAGACAAAAATGACAGCAACACACAAAAAGCTGGACTTATGTCATATTCATGGGAAAAGCCGTTCAGCCTTTTAGTCAGAGTTATTTGAAATTTCTGTCAGCTACCACTGGGCTAAAAAATGCCCTCTGGTGACAAACTGGCTGCAAGCCTCCATTGCTGGCAATTACATTTTACATTATTTGACATTTTGGGAAATACATTGTCAAAAGTTATGTAAAGTTTGACACTAATCTCATATCTGTCTGCAAACAGTTAGCTCAGCTTGACATCTAACCGGTCTCAGCCCACAGTTAATATGTGTGAACAGAGGACTGAGTTAGGGCAGTGAACTAAGACAAGAGCAAATCAGACTAGAAACAGACGACCAGAGCTAACACAAGCATAGAGGCAAAATGCATGAGGTCGACAGGGAGAGAACAAATCCACACACAGTGTGACAAGGCAAGCACAAAAGGGAGTAAACAAGTAACCAGGTTAATGGAACAGGGGTTAGTCCAATGGGGAAAACAGGTGACCAATCAGAAAATTGGGCCATCAAAAAGAACAAGAGTTCATAACAAAAGACAAGAAAAAGGTCTTAAACCAGACAGAAAACATGGACACAGACAAACTACCTGGCTTAAATACTGATTGGTGATAATGAAAGGAATCAGGTGTGCGTAACTCAAACAGGTCAGGGCAGGTAATGCTAGAAAACAAAACGGGAGTGGAAGTATAAAAAAAATAAAGGTCTGTTACCAGGAGGTGCCAGGGGATCATGACAGAAGCACCTCTAAAGTTTACTGGTCAAGCAAATTTATGATGTGTAACAGACTCACTTCTCCTCCTACAGCACACCTAAAAAGACTATTTCCCAAAATGTCAAAACATTTTGAGTCAGATGAATGTTGAACATAATAAAAATAGCTAATTTAGGCATATTTTTATTTATTTGGTCTGACCAAGATGCCTGCAATGGCAGTAGTCTTCTTGGAATAGGGCAAAACTTTCCCAACCTGCCCAGTTAGTGCAACCTAACGTTTGTTTTTCTGTCCGTCACTCAACTTTTCACCCTGAGGAGGTGATGTTAAAGGTTAACTGCTGATTTGTGTTTAATGCTAAAAGGCAAACACACAGCACCAGTTCAGGATAATGTGAGATGTATATATGATGTTCTTTTCCTTCTTCCTACATCTCTTTTCATTCCTCCCTCTGTCCGCCTGTCTGTTGCTAGGCGGAGGTGTCCGCGGGAACCGTTGCTGAGGTGATTCAGTCAGTGGTGAACGGAGCAGATGGCTGTGTCTTCTGCTTTGGACACTCCAAGCTGGGTAATACTCACACATACATGTACACAGACTACAAAATCTGAGCGTGAGCCATCTTTAGTGTGTGCGTCTGATTGTCAGCGTGCCTTTCACTTGGCTGTCTCTGCACTGGTTCTCAGCTCTCAGAAAGAAAGAAGAGGATTAGTGTCTGCGGAAGCTGAAAGCAGCCTGCTCTGTCTGCGCTTCTCTCACCCTTTCTCTTTACCTAATCCTTCTGAAGCTGCTTTTTAGAGAAGCGGTCTTAAAAAAGGCCGGGACCCCTTACTGCAACATGTCTGAACCCCCACACATGCACACTGGCACAAACATCCACCACACACATGGACGCACAGACATGCTCTTAAACTCTGGGTCAACCTCTGTTGTGTCTATCCCTGTAGTTGCCAGCAGAATTATCTTTCTTAGCTTATGATCTTCATATATCCAGCTGGTGGTTTGACAGTAAGTCCCCTTGAACTGCAGACAAACAACAAAGGCAGTAAAAATGCTGCGGTTAAGCAGGGCTCACTTGATGGCTGAGACATTTACTGGAACAAACAACAATGAGGTTTTATGTAAAAACCAACATGTAAACACTGTCTGTACTAACCAATTTCCATATTATTTTTATAGTCTTGGTGTAGCTCATGTAGCTGTACACAGTTAAAGGATCTCTTTTTTTGTCATTTTCATCAGTTATGATAACACTGAACTCATTCAAGTAATAGCTGAAAGGGGAACGCAGCAGCACCACTACGACAAAGTCAGAAGGAGCGCATGAGACAGTGAGACAGGTCACAAAAAAGCCAGTAGTTTAGACAGATTAACTAAGTTTAGAAAATATTTGTTTTACTGCCATGAATTGCAACAGAGCTGGTTACATTTTGGCTGAGTTTGCTGCATGTCATTCCCCAAAGGTTTTAGAGTGGGCACATGCGCTGCAAAGCTCTGCGCAGGATTCCTTGTGCTTCTGACGCTTTTGGATAAACAGCTCTTCTAGAGTTTTTATAAATGCTATTGGATTGAATGGGACAAATTTAGATAATACATAGTGCCATTTGTGTGTTTGATGCATTCAGTGATACAGCTGCTCCTTTTCCGATGTGGTGGTGTGTATGAAAAACAGCTTGTATGACAAAAAGGCTTGGTACAGTACCCTAATCAAATCAAGTTTATTTATATGTCCCCTTTTAAAATCTCATGGTAACAAAGTGTTCCAGAAAACAATAAATGAAACAAAAGTAAGTTAAAACAGTTAACTTAGAAATAAACTATATAAATAACAACAGATAAAGCACAAACGAGGCTGATATATACAAAATAAACCAAAGCACTAGACCCTTCAACCTTTTTTACACTAATGCAAGTGTAAAAAAGTGTCTTCAGTCAAGATTTAAGTGATTCCAACCTGAAAGCAGCCAACCTGGAGGCAGTTCAGGTCGACCACTGCAAAAGCACAATCACCTTTGAGCTTTAAATTAGACCTTGGCACTTCCAAATTTAACCGATTAGAAGATCTAAGTGACCTGCTTGGACAATAGGGGTGAAGCAGCTCAGTTAGATATGAAAGTGCAAATCCATTTAGCGCTTTAAAAGCAAAAAGGAGCCGTTTACAATTCTAAATTGGATGAAATGAAGCCAGTATAGAAGAAATATGGGCTGCTGCATTCTAGACTAGCTGGAGTTGATGAAGCGCTAAATCAATATGTTTGATCGCTTTCTAAAAATAATTGAATTGAGAAAAATTTTAATGTTGGTAATTATCCCTCATTGCAGTGTGAGTGCACACAACTACAGCAAGGCACAGGAATAAGAATGATGGTCAAATACACAAATAAAACCCAAGTTGTAATAAACAGGAATGCTCCTTTAAATCTGTTTTTAGATTCTCACACACATGCAGAACCCACACCACTCCCTCCAGCAGATCAAACAAACAGATACACATGTAATCACCACAGCTTTCCAAAGACACAAACCCAACATGGCATACACATCAGACAGCCTGTCTACATCAGTGTTTGGCATCGCACCATGTTTACATGTTTTCATTCAGCTGTCAGATATTGACACATGAAAATGCCTACTGTGTCATGATTCATACTGGATAATATGACTGGAACCAGTCTGCAAAACACACTCCCAGAACGGACCACTGTCGGTGCTGGATTGTGTTGGATTATACAGTATACAGTCTTCTGGCTTTTGATACTGCAAAATCCATCAAAGAGAGTTTGCTCTCAGTCAATTTTACTGTTATATTACTGTGATAAAGCGGCTGTGGCCTCACTAGTTTCAGATTAAATGCCGGCTGCTGTAGATGACATCATTCTTTGTGATGTTGATCACCCAAGGCCATGGATCTGAATGAGACTACATTGTAATGGCATTTCTTTTTTCTAATTAAAATGGGGAAAGTAACACAATGAGCACTTATTGTCAGCCGTGTGGCCCTTGGCTGTAGACTGGGGAGACTTGGACATGGGCAGGTCCACTCATGTACACACACATGCACAGTTTCATAAGGAGTAACAAGGTTTTTATTGAATAGGAATAAAAAATAGAAAAAATGGATGAACTTTGGGACTCTAATTGAATCCCCCGGCTTTAAATCATGTCTGATTTATTGTGTTGTCAGTTATTGAATTTCTGGCTTTGGATGGATCTTTTTTTTTTTGTAGTGACCCGTGTGTGTGTGTGTGTGTAAGCTCACATGTGCATGCCCTGAACTCCTGATACAGTGCTGATACACTTTCTCACCTTGATCACTTTCTTTCTGACAGTAAAAGCAATTCAGCTCGATGAGACCAATTGAAAGGAATATACATGAACCACACAAACACAGACACACACACACACACACAGCCTTACTGCCCGTAGCATAGCTTCACTGTGTTGCAGTTTCCTGTGGAGCAGTCGACTAGCTGACCATGCCTTGTTAGCCTGTGGAAAGGAAACACATAAACTCACATAAATGTGTAATTTAAATCTCTCTCACATATACACAGACCTGAAAGACAAACAACAAGTTGGGTTGTTCAAGTGTTCTGTGGTTGTGTAGTGATTCTACATATGACTGAGAGTCCATTTGATTTGTTACATAATAAGTATGATGCTAATTGTTCTTTTTTTTCTTCTAGAAGAACATGGTCCTTTAGATCAGCAGTGGAAGAATACTCAGATCCCTTGCTTAAGCAAAAGTAGCAATACCACAGTATAAAAATACTCTGTTACAAGTAAACGTCCTGCATTCAAAATATTAAGTAAAAGTAAAAAAGTATTAGCATCAAAACATACTTCAAATGCTAAAAGTTAAAGTACTCATTATGCAGAATGGCACATTTCACATTAATGTGCATCATTGTATCAGATCATTATCACTTTGATGTTGCAGCTGGTAAAGGGGGAGGAAGTTTTAACTAGTTTATATGTTTATAATGTCAGACTGGTGACCTGTCCAGGATGGACCCCGCCTCTCCTCAGTCGCCCCCATGACCCTGTTCAGGACAAGTTCAGTATAAGCTGTATAGATAATGGATGGATATGCTTGTGAATTTTCCACCAGAGATCAATAACACCTTATGATTATACTGTAACTTCTGTGTTAATCTAGTTCTGAAAAGTAACTAGTAAGTTATAAAATACAGTAAATGTTGTGGAGTAAAAAGTACAATATTTGCCTCAAAGTCAAAGTGTGAATTAGCAGAAAATGAAAATACTTAAGTATTGATACCTAACAATATTTAAGTACAGTATTTGAGTAAATGTACTTAGTTACTTTCTACCACTGCTTTAGATAGCGTTAAACATTTTAACACCATTTAAACACTACTATAATTGTAAAAACCTTCTCTGAAATTACAGTATACACAGCCCTTTCTGTTGAGCCTGTTACCAATTTCTCATCTAGTTTCTGTGACAAATCATGAAATGCATCTCGGTTCTGACAGTAAATCGAGATGCTCCAGGAAACACTGAGGGAGAACCATGTAAAATGACAGTGTAGCCAGCAGCCTGCCCTCTGTCCCCGCCTCAGGACATATCACACACGATCCTCCACCCTGCATCACAGAAGTCTGGCTTTTGAAGTCCTCTGTTTCTGTGCAAGTGTTTGTGTCAGTGTGATTGTTAGGTGTGACACATGGCTTTGTGTTGGTGTGTGTCTGATCTCCAACTCCTGACAGTCAGAGCAGGTGTGTATGTGTGCGGGGGTAATCTTCATGTTGTGCCTCAAAGGGACACACATCTGTTCATACAAAGTACTTTTTGTGCCTTTTTTGATGTTCTTTTTGATATAGCTCCATCTTTTTCTGTCCACTCTTCCCGTTTCATCTCTCTGTCTAGGTAAATCGTACACAATGATTGGCCGAGACGACTCTCTTCAGACTCTGGGTATCATCCCCTGTGCCATCTCCTGGTTGTTTAAGCTCATCAATGAAAGGAAGGAGAAAACAGGAGCACGATTCTCTGTTCGCGTCTCCGCAGTTGAGGTGAGCGCTTCAGACAAGACCTCAATTTAAAACATTCCCAGCAGAGCTAAACAGGGACCACTGCTGATACAAACATCTGAGGAAGAAGACTAGTGACAGTCAGCTTTCTAAGTACAAGTGGTAGTAGCTGCAGTGCTACTGTAGCAGTGAAGTCATCAATTACCAGTAAATGTATGGTTTTAACTATTTTTTTAAAACTTGCCATCATAAGTAATGACTAATTAGAAGCCTGGAGTCTCCTCTTTAAAACTGGTCTGACCAGATTTATTGGTCAATATGGGAAAAGATTTGGACATAAAGGACAATGAGCTGACTACTGCGACTCAACTTGTGTTTATGTAGGTTTGGGGAAAAGAGGAGAACCTTAAAGACTTACTGTCTGAAGTGGCTACAGGCAGCTTACAGGACGGACAGTCACCTGGAGTGTATCTATGTGAGGACCCCATCTGTGGCATGCAGGTACACACACCCTCACACATGTACACATTTAGACACACAGCAGATGGTGTGTGTGTGTTTGAAGCCTTGCACCTTGCTATGCTTAACTTTTTTTTTTAAGTGGCTGAGTCATCCTAAGCATTTACCACTATGACAAGGCAAGAAGTAAAAGGACTTTTGACCCAAACACACTTTGGTTTTTCCACTCTGAATACAGAGAATGAAAGGACAGTCCAGGATGGGTTGAACCTTTGAGAGGGCTGTCCTTTGTCCACTGGCAGATCAGGCAGTCTGATAACCATGAGCTCACCGGTCACTTTAACTACAGGGATCAGCTTGTTCCTGTCCCCCATAGAAGGTTGCTGAACATTTTCAGATTGCTGTGGTGCAGTATTTATTAAGATACGAGATATTCATCTGTCTCAAGTGCCAAACCCTTGAAGACATGAATGAAAATAATATAATAATAAATACAATGGTATTTTTAATTATTTAGAATTTACTGATTCCCGAACAATCCATTTTGATAAGCACATTTCAGACTACAAAAGGCTGCTTACATGACATTAAAGTTAATCACCACCATTCATTTTAATCACATCATTCATTTTAAGGTATTCATTTCTTTGCAGTCAGGAGTGAAGAGTGTGTAAAACAGTGCTAAAAACGAGTGTCACAGAGTGAGCAAGTGTGTGCAGTTATATGCTTATGGGATCAGAGGGTCTGATAAAAGCACATCTGTGTAATCCTTAACTAATCTGACGTAATCCCATCAGTAATGATATCCTACAGTACAACACATGCAAACTGCTTCTCCCTCTCTCTTCCTCTCATACCTGCAGGCAAGTCAGAAATGTTTTTAGAATATGCTAGTCAGTTCTCTGCATGCTAAATCCTCTTAGTACACAATACTATCAGTGTTTGGGCACTTTGTGGTAGATAAACCAAGTCCCCCTAGCTACAGTGAGGTGGTACCCTGTCTGGCTCTCTGTCCTCTGGCGACTCACTGCTGCTTCCTTATCATGCCTATAAAAATGCAACATCCACATAATCTCTCTGCACCACACATTTTTCAGCTCCAGAACCAGTCTGAACTACGTGCACCAACCCCAGAGAAGGCAGCCTGGTTTCTGGATGCAGCCATAGCAGCTCGCCACAGTAGCCAACGCCCCAGCACCACCGAAGAAGAACATAGGAACTCACACATGCTGTTTACATTACACATATACCAGTATCGCATGGAAAAGACAGGCAAAGGAGGGAGTAAGTACTGTTTGTTCAACTTTGTCATTGCTAGCATTATTGATGCCACTTTTTAATTATCAACAATACTTCACAACAAAATTAACTATTGTTGCTACTGTACTTTTACTGCTGCAGCCACAAACACAGTTTTCTCTTAATATATTGCTTCACAGAAGGTTCTGGGTTTGAGCCCGGGCCGACCCGGGGCATTTCTGTGTAGAGTCTGCATGTTCTCCCTGTATCTGCGTGGGTTCTCTCGGGTACTCCGGCTTCCTCCCACGGTCCACAGACCTGCATAGCTTAGGTTGACTGGTGACTCTAAATTGCCCATAGGAGTGAGTGTGAGTGTGTGTGGTTGTTTGTCTACATGTCAGCCCTGTGGTAGACTGGCGACCTGTCCAGGGTGGACCCCGCCTCTCACCCAGTGTCAGCTGGGATTGGCTCCAGCCCCCTGTGAACCTATTCAGAAATAAGTGGTATAGATGATGGATATTGCTTCACCACATGGAAGACAAAGCAGCGAGTGGGTGTAAACAATAACGACAGACAGACCTATAGTCTCTGTGGATAAATGGGGAGCTAAAGCATCACATTTCTTGTCAGAGTTGAAGACTTATCTATTATATGAGCTTGTATGAGCCCCTTTATAAATCCTATGTTTAGATTAATTTACAGTCATCTCACACATTTACACATCTATATAAATAAGTAAGCGATAATAAAGGGGTAGTGCTAGTTTCATTGTGTGCGACTGTTTGACAAAGAAAAACTGTGACAGATGTCAAAATATCACTGATAATAATTGGTTTCAGAGCACATACCGATGTGTGTGAGAGAAACAAGCAGAAATGTGTTTGCATCTACAGTGTGTGTGTTTGTGTCTATGAGTTGAGCAGACATAAAAGATGACATAAATAAGGGAAGAACATGCACTTTTTTTACAACCTGCCATCAGCTATGGCCAACTCACAAGCTGTAATTAAAAATTTTAACAGCCTTAACTTTTAGAAAATGAGGATTCCCAGTGTGTCACTACAGAATTCATTAATAAAACTCCAGCTACAGTCTTTGTTGATGCTGGCACACATTATTACGACTTTTCCAATATATTATACAAATGTCAGTACTGAGGGCTTTCAATATTTGGTTATGTTTTATCCATAGTACTACCTAGTCTATGCAAACATACCACTGCAGACACTCTTTGTTAATTGATATTATATTGTAGAATTGTAAATACATAAATATTATTTGTCCTTGGTGGGTTTTATTTCCAAATACATATTTAAGTATTTTTACTTTTACAAGCAAATCTACATACAGTACATGCTGCTGCAATCAGTTTCTTTTGATCATTCAAATTAAAGGGTACCTTTTTTCCTCTGTAGAACCTTTTAAATAGAATTGGTTTGGCAAATTAAACTTGCACAATGATCACTACAGAGGTCCAAGACCGAAGGCTGAATTTTTTTATTTGAATGCTTGCTTGACTTTAGTTTGTCCCTGTCTTTTATACCCTATACTCTGGTCTTGGCCCATTTTTTCACTTTGCTAGTGTCAGGAGGTCGCAGTCGCCTCCACCTACTGGACCTGGGAAGCTGTGATGTCAAAGTACTTGGAGGAGGAGGAGCAAGTGGGAAAAACAGGGAGAACTCCTCACCCAGCTCAGCTCCCCTGTGCCTTTCTCTGTCTGCCCTCGGCAATGTGATCCTGGCCCTGGTCAACGGGAGCAAACACATCCCATACAAGTAGGTGTATGTGAGTGTGAGAAGACAGGACACAGCAAATGCACTTAGATGCTTTGAATATGTTAAAAGAATGAAATGCAAGCAAACAACCAAAGAGGACAATAGTAGAGGCCCAGGAGGAGTGAAGGGTAGACTGAAGAAGAGAGCAGGATGTTTTGGAGCTGAAGAAGAGGAAAGGAAAGCAGATGACACATTTATTAAGTTGCTTCAGGTTTGGGGGATGTAATGTTATAAACAACAGCTGCTGTTACATATTCATCACATTCATTTTGCTGGTTAACTGCCCGGCAATGAGAGCAAAGGCGAGAGAAAGTAGAGAGGGAGTGATAATACAGACGGACTCTAAACAGAGGTAAATATTACCTACTGTTGTTATAATGTTTAGTATGCCCTGGCAGTGTACTGTACACAGCGCAAACTGTAAACGCCCTCATTTTACTGTTCCCTCCATTTCTTCCCTGCTTCCTCTTCCACTCTCCTTCAGGGTGTGTAGCTCTGTGCTCCTTGCTGGGCTAATTTAATCACCACCATTTGCATTTAAATTACAAAACAACCTGCTACCCAACAGTGAAGCTGTAAGCAAAGCTGTGCTGAGCCTGGGTTGGTGACTCAGACCATTGTCAGACTGAGGGGATTTGGTTCAGGATGGATGTTGTGTCACTGCCTCTTCAGTATAGATCCAAAACTGAACATAATGGTCACCGCAGAACCACAGCTAAAACAGTATGAGTGGTATGCCATTGCAGACTGTTGAAAACTGGTGGAGTATAGTATAGTCAGCTGTATATTTAAGACCAGCTTATAGCTGGTGTAGCTTGGTGTTTTTGAGCAGCAGGTGGCCTTTAGCTCCATTATCTTTTCCCCAGGATTGATACGAAAACGATGGATCAGTGTTGTCATATAATGATTTGAAGACAAAGACAGAGAAACAAGGCTAAGAGATGAATGCTAACATCGGCACGCTAACATGCACACAATGACAATGTTAACATTGTTGATAATTAGCAGATAACGGTTGTTAACCAGAGTGTACAGCTGAAGCTGATGGTAAAATCAGTAGTTTTGCAAGTATTTGGTTAAAAAGTGTAAAATGTACTGAACAAGTAAAAATACTGACCTGATGATAGTGCCAGAGGTAATGTTAAAAAGCCCAACACATCAAAAACTAGCCAGAACAGTCCAATTTTTCGGACATGAGATGTTTATTAAACCTTTTAACAAAATCCAAAAGAAAATTCAAGATTCAAGATTTTTATTTGCCATTTATGCATAGACAGACTGTCCAGGCATATAGGAATAAATGTGTCATATTATTTAGAATATTTTTATTTTGTTTGGTATCACATTTGAAACATGGGGCATTTTTGGCGATTTCTATCTGCGCAGAAACGAGCGTATCAAATATGATACGAATGGCTCTTTAAAGCATCACTAAAGTTACAACAATTCATCTTATGGGGGGAATAAATATTTATACCAAAGTTTGTATCAATCCACCTCGTAGATATTGCTGTAAGGTATTTCAGCTGTTTTGTGCTAAAAAGTCAGAAGTCACGAGGACACATCCTCTGGGCACCATGAATGTCCTGAACAGAATTTTATGGCACTTCATCCTGTTTGAAGATGCTTTTATGTGTGATGGACCAAATGATCGTTGCCATCCCTAGAAAGCAAACAAACACCACAACAGAGGATTATAAACAGTCGTTCCAGTGACATACAACGCGGGATGCAATGACAAAACCAAACCAAACAAAACCAAGCTGTGTCTGAAAACAGCTTCAGTTCAACTCTGCTCCATTCATTTATTGCAGTTAGATGCTGAGCCCGTCTCATGGCACTTCACTATTTTTGGAATAGGGTCCCATCGTGTTCTCATAATCTCAGTACTGTTGCTAGGTAATCAGTGATTTTATGCAAGTTGATTTGTGTTCCCAGGTCAAGAAAAGAGGCAGGCAGTTTGCTATCATCACTAAATCAACACTTTAGCTCTTTCAAGAATCCACACATCTCAGCATCATCTCGCGCAGTCCTGGAATACCCACATTGTAGATTTAAAAGTGCCAAACATCAACCTTTCTCATCAGGAACTCCAAAATCAGAACACTGGTTTGCTGTATCTTTATCCTGTTCGAGCCTCCTTTTAAAGCTCCCTAAATGCTTCTAATGATGTCTCTCTCTCATACAGTGCACTTCAGGGACACCTTTCTATACTCCAGCTTCACCACTTCAATTCTTAATATTAGTGATGTAAGGAACTTAGATGCTGCATTCATTATCAACTTTGTTTTAATCACAGAGAGCATCATGTTACACACAATTATATAACCCTGGTATTAAATCAAGCATAGGCCGAAGAGTAAGATCTTTTTCAACATCCTCTGCACTTGAATTAACATGCAAATAAATACTTCATGAGTATTTCTCAGGCAGAGAAATGGAGAGTTAGAGACAGAGGGAGGCAGAGGAGTGTTTGTTAAGCCTGAGGCAGCAAACTGAGGAAGAAGAAAAGAGAAGAGAGGAGCTTCGATGAGAAAGAGGAGGTCAAGATAGGAGTGTGTATGTGTGAATGTACACATACATGAGTGAGACATATCTGCAGGCTGTGCTTTTAGAGAAAGGGGACAGCATAGCATGAGGTATTGGGCCACAGGAGAGCTGTGCTCACTGTCAGCCTCCAGGCCTCAGCACACTCACACTGAATGATTTCAGTGGCCCACCCAGGAAAAAGTCTTTTCCTAAACACACAGCCTGGTTTTACTCGCCTATCTGCTGGTATAATCTCTCTGGGAGTTAGATCATCTCCCATTATTAGACTAAACATGTCCCGACTGCTTCTTTTAACACTTTATAAGCTTTAGTCTGGAACAGCAACCATTCCTGTGTTTTAGCAGCATTAATAAATATAAAAAATTACCATTAACTTTGCCTTTTGACTCTTCTAGCGTCATTTATATGGACGTGTTAGCAGAGCGTTGTGTAATTATTACTACATTGATTATCAGCATACCGTCTTTCCTGTTTTGAGTCAAGCTATTAATAATCAAATGTCAGACTTGTTAGAAAATCGACCAGATTTGTCACATGCATGCGTCTCCAGTGTGTCACATCTCAGTGTGAGTGTGTGTGTGTGTGTGTTACCAGGGACAGCAAGCTGACCATGTTGCTAAGGGAGTCGCTAGGCAACATGAACTGCCGGACCACCATGATTGCTCACATCTCTGCCTCACCCAGAGACTTCTCAGAAACCCTTTCCACAATCCAGATTGCTTCTCGTGTCCTGCGCATGAAGAAGAAGAAAACTAAAGTCACTGTGGTGAGTTTTAATCCAACCTTGATGCTTTGTTTCAATTGGGAGATCATTTCTCTTAATCTCATAAAACTAAAACTTTACTCACATTCAAGATAAAGAGAACTACTGGTACTGGTAATGTAGATTAGAAATATGAACACAGCTGTCTACTCGCTTGATCAGCTGTTAATCAGAGACTGTTCTCCTGTAAAAAAAAAATAAAAACTATATGCTGATTGTTATGGCTGTTTCCATGATAACAAAAGTCTGGAAATTTTGTGCATTGTCGTTAATGTTGGTGGAGTTCTTGCAATTCTGCATGATAACATAGGAGCGCTGTTTCAGGAGATGCTCTATGGATTGTATTGAAGGGAAGGAACAAATGACCATATAGGTCATATAGGATGGAGGATGTCATACATCTACAAGTTAATCAAAATAAATAAATACTATTCCATACAGCTACAGTAGCAGGTGGTCTGTGAATGAAACATGCAGTACACATGCTGCTTGACAAGTCGAAATGACTTTAAATGATGCATTTGTTTCTTTGCTAATTTAAGATCATCATGCATCTCATCACCGCCTTCCCTTTTTCCATCAAAACCACATGTACCTGTAGTGCTCCTGACACCCTCTCTCACTTTTCACTTCTCATGCTCATTTATTTCAAAACTTTTCAGCAGAAGTATGAGGTTATGTGAGGGCATCACAGCTCTAAAAATAAAGTTTCAACTAGTGATGTCTGAGATATCTTAAAGTGTCCATCTGTTACAGAAATCAGAATAATTTAATTAATTTGAATTACATTATATAAAAGTTCTCATCTTAAATCTGGTGTTTTACTTAGGTACAAGATCTCTATGCCTGGAATGTTGTTACTTTTCTCTTTTGTCTCTCTTTTCCATCTCTCTCCGGTGTGAACTGTCAATTAAAGGTATTCTCTCTCTCACCACCTTTGCCTCCAGTTTCACTGACATCTGATCTCTCCTCAGCAATACACCTCCAGCTCCTCCGGAGGAGAGAGCTCCTGCGAGGAGGGCCGCATGCGTCGTCCGACCAATCTGCGGCCTTTCCATCACCGTGGTGACGCTGACTCTGACCTTCCGTTGCTGCGCCTCTCCAGTGACCCTGACGAATATTCGAGCAGTGAGCAGTCTTGTGACACAGTGATCTATGTGGGCCCAAATGGGGCTGCAGTGTCAGATAGAGAGCTGACGGACAATGAGGGACCACCAGAATTTGTGCCGATTATTCCCGCATTGCTTCTTGGAAAAACATCAGAGCAGCATCAATCAAAAAACCAGACAGCTGGCGCTCAAAACAAGGTACTTTCAATTTATTTATATTTAGACAGTCAGATGTAGTCAGAATAATTGCTGTGAAGAAGAATTGGAAGGCTTACGTGTCTGTGATTTCTGCTTGAACAGGTGCAGTCTCAGCCAGAGGACCAGCCCAGTGGCCCTGCTCAGCCCCTGCCCCAGCCCTCTCAGTCATTGCTTGGGCAGCCGCTGGCTCCGGTCCCAGAGGAGGGAGCTGAGTGCCTGAAGTGCAACACCTTTGCTGAGCTGCAGGAGAGACTGGACTGTATTGATGGCAGTGAGGAGGTGATAAGAGTTGGCTTTGTCTGTAGGTGCTTAAAATGTCACATCTTGTATCTACAATTTTCAGTCTCTTTCGAGAAGTATCGGCTTTCAGTTGTATTATAAAACAATGCAGTTGAGCAGCTATTACTTTATCACAGTTAAAATATTTGTAATGGACTTTATATGTCACCAAAGCAGGTTTTTATGTTGTTACAGTATCAGATATAGTGATTTGTTTATTCTATTCCACCAGTACTGAAGTTGTCTAGGATATCAGTGCTGTATTATCCTGAATTTAAGGGGACATAAGTGGAGAGCATTTTCAGTGCCAAGAACTGGATCAAACTTTCTCAGATATTCTCATATGAAGAGCCAAAACTTCATATGAAACTTCATCACTCTTTCTACACTTTCAGGTGGCAAAGTTCCCCTTTGAAGAGATTCCAGTGTGTAAACAAGGTACCAAACCAGTGCCATGTCCATCTTCAGCTGCCCCGACCTCAGCTCCTGTTGCTGTGTTGGATACAGAAACCAAAATAGGTAAAAGCTTTAACTCACTGAGTAGATATACTGTATAATAACTGTATCACAGTGTCTTGAGTGTGAACACAAACTGGCTCTACAGGCTTCCATAGGCCAATGTGACTAATGTACAGTAGTTTCTGTACATGTAATTTAGCATCACACCAACATGTTTAATGCCACTGTTTGCTAAACATGTCTTGTTCAATTTTATTACTTTTTGCATTTCACCTTTGGATTCTAAATAAAAAAACGTTGTTCCGTCCAACATCCCCAGGCTCAGCATGTGCAGTAGGAGGTGCCGTGCAGTTCTCCTACTCCTCAGCAGCAGCAGAGTCTAGGAGGAGGACAAATGACCAACAGTTGCAGGAGATTAAGGAGGTGGTGGAGGAGGCGGAGCTGGCCCAGACGATGATCCACAGCCTGGCTCAGAACTCTGGATCCCCCATAGTTACTAGTAGCAGGAGCGTCACAGGAAGCAGCAGTATCAGTTCCAACCCCCTGCACAGGGCCAAGAGCTTCCATCTGCATGACAGGTGAGGACAGGTGGTACTGCATGCCTAAAAGAAAAAAGAACTGAATTTTATTTTGGCATAGCCCTTTCCTCTTGTTGATGTTGCTATTAGATTTAGAATGTATTTGATCTCAGTTTACACAATGTCTCCTCTGTGATTCACTGAGCAGTCATGAGAGTTTGAATATGGGCAGTAACACTGAGGGGAAGGGACGCCCACTAGGATCACCACGTCTTGGCATCGCCAGCCTCGCCAGAACCTCAGACTACAGGTAAGGGACATATGCATACAAACAGCAAGCAATAAGCTTGACTGTGGGCATTTAATTCAGTTATGATAATAAGAAAAATTGCAGAATGCCTAAAGACAAACTTAAAATGTGAAGACAAAGGTAATCTCATTCTTGCTGTTAAACCATAAGCAGTGACCAGTGCCATAATGTTGATCCTTGTCCGCAGACCTCCGTCCTCCCCATCTCAGCGGTGTAAAGTGTACACCCAGAAGGGTGTGATGCCGGCAGCACCCCCTCTGCCCTCACACACTCTGGCTCAGGACGGCCAGGCCACTGACACTTTGACCTCAGACAGTATGTTTCTTTCTACATGTTTGTGCTTTATAATTATGTTTATAATGAAACTTTTAATAACTAGCAATAGCATTTTTTAAAATCAATTATTTTGAAGCTTTTTTTTTTGTTTGTTTCCTTTCTTAAGCTTGTTTCAGTTTTTGAATAGTCTGATTTGAAAACCTGGTTTAAAGGCCTAATTAGTGCTTTTAGTACAGTGACTATATCCAGTACATATGTAACTCACGGTTTATGTGATTCTTGTGTGTTTTATTAAATAGAGATTTAAAGAGCCACACACTGTAAAATACATCTTGGTTATCTTTTAGAGTGCATCTAATTTTCCTTTGAAAGTTAAACACAGAGACAGTTGTTTAAATTATAATGCAGCAGTTCTGTGTTGACTTGTAAGAACACACTCACACACACACACACACACACACACACTGCTGTATATAGATCTGTTCCCTCCATTTAATGAGATAGAGGACAAAGACCAAGAACAAACATCTACTAGAATGTGAGTAATAAACATTTTTGCTTTTAGTCTCTGGCAACATTTAAGAAGAAAATGCTATTTGCATTGCCAGAGATTGCAAAATGAATATAGAATATTCCTACTTAATTAATAGATTTCATTGTTCATATGCTGCCATTAGCTTCCCTGTTGTAACACATGCTGTAAAGAACTAGTGATACTGCCAGTGTCTTAATAATGCATGACCGGTCTGTCAATGGGCGTCCCACCACATATAGCCCCATTCTTCAACTGTTCATCACCCTGCAGGTGTTGTTATTGCTGTTTTATACAACACCTTCGTAAGGCAATAATAGAGTCTATGCAACTGTCTTAAGGCATATAAATATGAGGACAAGACAGTTTAATTGCATAATAACAAGCAGATTGAAATTAGCATCATAGTGCGATGCCAATTTTCTAAATTACCAGTGCACCAGTGGGTGCACTTGGACAGCAAAATTCATTACGATACCAAATGTGTGTTTCTGATTCTGCAGACAGTTTGGCTGCAGACAGTGGCCGTTCCTCCACAGAGTCCCCGCTGTCCAGAACTTCTCCTGTGGGCTTGAGCCCACAAGTCCGAGAGCCAACTCCCTCTCTGTCTGCCAGCCTGGGCTCGGCTGAGACACTCTGTGATGATGACGTCCCACCGATACCCATGGACACGCACAAGGATGGTGAGTTGCAGGAAAACACAGCTATTTTTACAGAAGGAAAGGGGGAGTAAGAGCAAAAATAAATAATGAGTCACATTCAAACCTTTAGAATTATGGTGGCAAATATGTGCAACATATCTACATAAGCATCAAACACGACAAAGAAATTATTAAATGCAGTAACTCTCTTCTTTCTCTCCTCCACTTGCAGTCTCAGGACAAGCAGTATCTGTATCTCTGGGAACAGTTGGGGAGGATAAACTAGTGTACACTATGATGTCTGGAGGTGAGGAGGACCTTAATATCGCAGGTCTCATGGAGACTCAGAGCCTTACCTGCCGTCCGACAAGCATCATCAGCTTCAACAGTGACTGTGACTCTGCCGCTGCTCTTGCTTCAGGCTCAGGCAGTCGTACTGCTGAGGAAGGAGCTGCAGAAGATTATTCCATGCCTGCAGGTCTGGCAACAACCGCAGGGATCACAGAGGTTGTTGCTATGGCAGAGGTTTGTATGTCTGACTTGGTTTGCATTTACAGTAACTTCAGATTGTTTGATATGTGGGTCTGTGTCCTAAAGCAGCCCTACTAAAAAATAAGGCAGGTGTGATATGATATAAACCAGAATCCAAATGTGATAATGATAAACCTTCTAATACTGTCTTTTGGAGTGCAAGATATTATATCTGATTGCATTGCTCCTTGTTACAGGTGGCAATGTCTAAACTGTGGATGGAAGGTGAAGCCTTAGCCACGGTGATGTCTAACTGTGGTTCACCTGCCTCTTCCTGGATGAGTGATCTGAGCATGAGCAGTGAAGCCGATCAGTCTCTCCACAGCTTCAGTCAGTCCCAGAGCCAGCAAGGGGAGGCCCTGGCTGAACCAGAACCCAACCAAAGCTTTGGAGTTGAGGGGCTGTGCAGTTATGAAAGCTGTGGGATCCAGAGAAGAGGGAGTTTGGAAGAAAATGGGAGTGAAAAGGGAACTCCCACCAAAGACAGGCTGAGGAAACTGCCTCCCTCCATGGCTAAAACTAACATTCAGATTCTGGCAGGACCTGGGAACCTCTCTCCTTTAAAGAGCACCATCAGTGTTCACCCATGTGTGGCTGTCAAACCCATGATGATACAGGAACCAACCATCCTCTCCTCACCTACAAAGAATAGCTTAATCAAAGACACAGGCAAATTTAATGCACCACTTTTGGCGTCTATTTCTAGTGAGATGAGCTTTGAAGACCCCTGGCTGAAGCGTGGCGCGGAGGGTGGGGGGTCCACAGAGCTTGTGTGTGAAGCGAAGCCAGAGAACAGGGAGCCAGAGCAGTTAAAGAACCACTCAGGGGAGAAGGCTCAAACTGGGAATGGCGACCACCGGAGCACCTACAGGGATGGTAAGAAAGAGTTAAGTGCTGTAAAAATTAAAGATTTCTAGGCATCTTAAATTAAATAGTTGTTCTTTCTTTCATTGCTTATCAGGAAGGGATCACGGCAGCTCTAATTCAGGTGGTGAGGTTGCGTCATCTCCAGATTTCTTTAAGAGAGTGGTGGATGGTTGTGAGATGGTCGCTGTTGGTGCCCAGGGAGAGTGTCTGACTAGTATCTACAGCGCAGATATCCACCGTACTGCCAGTCTTCCCCGTGGATGGCACCGTCTCAACCGCCATGACGGCTTAGATAATGTAATCGATTACTGTAATCTTGGTGTCACCACTTCAACTCCCTGTAGTCCCCGCACTACACTTGACCGTCGGGGATCAACTGGAAAACAGGGTTTTTTCTCCCACAAGAAAGGGGGAATCCCACCTCTGCCACCGGTACGAAAGTCCAGTCTGGACCAGCGCAACAGGGCAGCCAGTCCCCTCCACCAACCCAGCCATGGAGTCTCATTACTGGGCAGCTTAGTGGATGATGCAGGGATATCTGGATATAGCCCCAGACAACGAGGTGCCAGCATAGACAGCAGTAGGCTTTTCAGCGCCAAGTTGGAACAGCTTGCCAACAGAACCAACTCTCTGGGTCGGGTCCCCAGCTCCCACAGTGGTTCCCACCACTACGAATGCTTCTCTCTGGAGAGAGGCGAGAGCCTGAGAGGGGTAGGAGGAGAAGTGAGGGGGGACAGCACCATGCCACGTACTGGACGCAGTCTCACCCGCGCTGGATCGGTATCTTCTTCTACTGGAAACACCACCAGCCCCAGTTTCAGTACCAGTCCCGGTCCAAGCAGTGCTCCACAGTCACCAGCCAAAACCAGTGGCCAGTCAAAGATCTCAGCAGTCAGTAAGCTGCTGATGACCAGCAGTCCCAAGACCAGGAGCCTGTCTGCATCCAGCACCAAGACACTGAGCTTCTCTACCAAGTCTTTAAGCCAAGCTACCAGCCGCAGCTCCAGCCTTCCTCCTAATGGAAAGGTAGCACTTCTTCACTGTAACTTAACAGGCTTTCACCCACATTAACACATGTAAACTACATGACTTGGCTACTCAAACAAACCTATGTGCGATCAGTTTTACCAACCAGTACCAGGCTTTCCTCTTTGTACACTTTCAGTTATACAAAAGACAAGACACAGAACACATTTATGAAAACTATACAGGTCATCCACTGCGTTTATCTGTGTTCCCAGCCCCAGAACTCAGTCCAGGGCCCTCTGCAGCAGCAGTGTTCCCCTGGACACTGGTCTACCCAGTCTCTGAGCCGCAGTCGAGGAGGGAGCCTGGCGGCCAAGCTGCCTCTCCGGGCTGTCAACGGTCGAATCTCAGAGCTCCTCCAGGGAAGTACAGGATCCCGGTCCAGGAGTCAATCCCAGGGTGGAGGCACAGATTCTGGGGAGGAAAGAGGCATTGGAGGGGCAAGGTCAGTGAGTTTTACGTCAGTGAGTTTTACTTGATTTTATTTTACAAACATTTACTAGGACATCTTATACAAAGAAAATGACTGCAAAATTCAGAGAGTACCTCATATAAACTGAATTCATCTGATGACAGTCAGCGTAATGAGTAAGTAACAGTTTCTGTGTAGTACACACCATTCATATCAACTGTCAAATCAATTCCTAAAGGTTTTGGGAGTCCTGATGGTTTAAGGTACAAGCTGCAAAATCTGCAGCAGGGACTCTGATGTTTTATGATGTTTCTGATGAATGTTGGCACGTGGAAGGTGGTTGACTGTGTGCATGTGTGGGTTTGTTATTTTTTATTTAAGGATGTGTGTGTTATAAAGTTCTTTTAATGTCTATCTTTTAGATAGGGCACTCGCAGTGTCATTGTATTTTTAATAAAATGACAATAAAAGTATCTTATCTTATCTTTGCTATATTCCATTACCTAAAAAGGCAAAATGCCATTACAAGTTTCAAAAATATTTTGGTGTAACCTCTCTTTTGATTTAACCCTGTTCTCAGTAGCTGGGGAGCTGCAGCAGGCGGTGGTGGAGGAGGAAGTCCGACAGAAGAGAAGGCCACCGCTGTCCAAACACTGCCCTCTCCCTACAGCAAGATCACCGCTCCCAGAAAACCACACCGCTGCAGCAGCGGTCATGCCAGCGACAACAGGTACTGTATGAGCTCAAGTTTAGTGAGTGTTACATTTTAAATGGTCACAAAAGAGCTGTGGTGGTGCTAACAATAATTTTGATGTGATCTCTTTTTGCCCCCGACAGCAGCGTACTGAGTGGCGAGCTCCCCCCGGCCATGGGGAAGACAGCCTTGTTTTACCACAGCGGAGGCAGCAGTGGCTATGAGAGCATGTTGAGAGACAGCAGTGAGAACACAGGAAGTACCTCCTCCGCTCAGGACTCCCTTAGTGAGCACAGCTCGGCCACCACCTCCTCAAGACGCAGCTCTAAGAGCAGCAAGAAGAGCAGGAGCACCACAGGTCACAGATATACACCCATTTTCTGAATACTGCCTTTCAGTGCATCAGTGTACAACTATTTGTTATTGCTTTTAACTTGTCATTTGCCTCGATCAGTAAAGCTACAGTGTCCTCAAATCTAGATGTAACAAGCAAAAAATATGATCCACAGTAACATATATTTGAGTAAAAGTCAGTAAACTACAAACACACTGTGGCAACAAGAGCACAAATCGGTATAAATACAAGTGGTGCATGCACTCATGGCTAGTTCTAGAAGCATGGCAAAATGTGATCATAACACTGCTAAGGCTTTAAATGTAAAGCTAAGAAAGACAGAACAACAGACACATAGGGAGAGCCACTGGTGAAAAAGCACAACAAGAAACGAAAAGGTGAAGAACGCTGTGGCTGCAGAAGGGCCCAGGTAGGAAAGGTGACCCTGACCACCCATCTGTGAAATGGTTAAAGGAATCTGCTGGCGTGGGCTGTAATGAATATATATGCACCAGAACACCACACAGAGACCCTGTTAATGTGCCCGCCAAATTACACTCCACTGAATGGATATGTACGTAGAACCAGACTGGACAGAGGCAGCACATCCTTTTGTGTCTCTGTCGATTTAAATCGGAATAACTCTTTCCATCCATATGTCCAGGATGCAGCCTCAGCTCCTGTTGTGTAGCATAGCATCTGGATTCACATACATTTATTGATTCTGTGGAAGAAGGAGCCCATTCACTGTCAAACTGTCACAAGTGGAGAGAAAGGCAGAAAGGGTAACACACGCTATGTTCAAGACAGACAACTCAGCCCCAAATCCAGGCAGACAGACAATAATAGTAAGAGGACAAGAGTGCTACATACTGAAACCATGTGTGAAGATGTTAATGTGACTGAAATATTAATCACATCTCAACCGAGACTCTCTTTGTGCTTGATTTCCATCTGATTGGATTCACTAGCTCTCACTCAGTTTTTCTTCCATGTCTGTCCCTCTGATCTTTTTTCATTTAGAACACATCATCTCCATTACACGTTACTCTCTTACAACCCTTACACTTTCTCCTCCCTGCAGACCCTCAGTCTTTCTCAGTCCACTTATATGCTGCTTCCTACTACAGTGTGTAATGAAATACAAATGTCTCTGCTTGACCTTTCTGTACCACATTGAGACCAAAGAGAGCTGCAGCCTTATTAAAGTCACCACTTCTCTCTCTCTCTTTCTCTCTCTCTCACACACACACACACACACACGCACACCTTAGCTTTCAATTCCTGGTGAATTTGATAACTCACGTTCCTGTCAACATGGCTGGCAATTTCTATGCAAAGCTTGTGTGCACATATGTGCGTGTGTTCATTCATGCATAGTGGACAGATTAAAGAGTGACCTGCTGCTCATATCTACAATATGAAAAGACACTGAACGTTTTCATCTGGTTTCACACTCAGTCAACTGTTTCTCGTTCTTTTTCTACGTTGTCACTTGTTTGTCTTTTCCTTTCTGCCTCTCTCCAGTGAATTTCCTCTCCCCCACCCAAGATCTCCGTCTTTCCTCAGACTACAGAACTGCTACTTTTATATCCTTGTCTTCTTTCCCCTGTAGGATTCTTACTCTGATCCAAAGCAAACTGTAAAGAGTGAACACTTAGGGGTTTCCTGTTGAATACTAGGACTCTCAAGTTGTACTATATCTGCTCTATGGATGGCTAAATCAACATAGGTACAGCTGCAGACATGTTTGGCTCTAACTGAATAATTAGATGACTACCACTCTTATATCTGTCTGAAGCTTTGTTTAATTTAAACAAAGACTGAAATGTAAAAATGTCAGTTTGGTGTTTTATGGGCAGTTATGTTCCAGACTTTCTTGGCAGTACCTCTGTGGAACGTTGCTGTTGCTGGGAGTTTGCCAAGCATCCAGCATGCCTTTGTTAAGCTGTTGGCCAGTTAGCTTAGCTTTTGTAGCCTTGCATGGAATGGACAAACATAAGAGCAGTATGAGTTTCCTCATCTAGGTCTTGGCAGGACAGAAAATAAATCCCAAGCTGTTCCTGCGGTGGCATAGGAGGAGAATAATACCTCAGAATATAAAGTATTTTGTAACAAAGAAACTTTATTCTGCCGATTATTTGGGTAGAATATCTTCTTAGCTGAGCTAGTAATGTAGTTTGTTTATTAGTTGCCATTAAACACTAGTATCATGCTGGGCCATGCTAAAACAGATTTACATGGGGTACTGTAGATATTTGTGATTAAACTTGCTACAACTCACTATGGCGTATTGCTAGTAGAAGGTGTTTCTAAAAGATTGAAGATATACCCCTTTCAGTTAATTTTTCTTCAAAGTGTACTGTGTAACATAAAGCTCTGTTAGAATAGGTATTTAACAATGGGACTAATTCATACTACTCAAATAAATAAAAATGTTACAGTCCCTAGCATCAAAATGTGTCCCTATGTCAGGAGACATTTTGTTATAAGCTCCTGTAGTGTGTAACACTTTCAATTTATTATCTTTGTTGTATTTGATCTTTCAGGCCTCCAGCGTCGTCGTCTGATCCCAGCACTGACCTTGGATTCATCCTCCTCCTCACCTTCTCACCGCTCCTCCAAACAGGCCATCACCTCCTCTTCTTCCTCCTCCTCTAGCCCAGGTGCATGCTGGGTAGATGGCCCACTGGGGCCCCCAGCTCCTTCAAACCTCCGGGGCACGACTGCAACAACAGAAACCTTTGAGATCAAGGTTTATGAGATAGATGATGTTGAGCGGCTACAGAAGAGGAGAGACAAAGGAGGGAACAAGGTGAGAGGGAGTAAGGAGGGCAAGCGGCGGGTTGATAATAGGACACATAATGTTACTGGCCAAGCTGTATCGGAAACAATCACCGTCTAAATTTCAGAATGACTGGCGATAATAAAGTGCACATTTTGGTTTTCACACTAAAATGTAGCATTCAGAATTTTTACTGACATGTTATAACAACAAGTTGGAACTGAACCAGAGAGAAGTCTGAGAAAGGCCTTGAAAGAGTATTGTTTATCCGAGAAACTGCAGGATAAATGTGAAAGTATTAAGCTGGGTCGAGTTTAACAGAGGTTGTACAGATAGAATGTTTGCAGCCATATTCTATATGATTTGTACAGACAGGACTAGAATTAGACCATCTCCCCTGGTAAAATGAACTAATTCATGTAGGCTTAAAATGATGGAAAAGGACAAGGTAAAGGCTAGGTAACAGGTCTAACAGAAAATAAAGCATGGAATAACAGCATGGAAGAGAGTGACTTGCAGGATAAGGTGAAGGAAAGAAGACTGTGTGAGGAGTGAGGAGATTATTCGCTTTGGTGATAGGATGAAGGGCAAATGAAGAGTGTGGATGTGTGAGGAGAATTACAGGAGGTGGAGAAAAAAGGAGGCCAAGAGGCCAGAAGGCACTTGATGTCAATGAAATGTATTTGAGGATAATAGTTGTGAAACATTAAAAATCAAGTGTTATGTTGGGTGGTGCTGCAAGAGAAGAACAGGAGGAAGAAACCGAAGTCAGAAAGAGACACAGTAAGATAAAGGATCTGAGCTGCTGTGTGTGTCAGTGAGGAAAGTGTTAAAAACACAACAGCAAGGATTTTCACAAAATGAATGAACCAACATTAGCACTATGTTCTGCATGAATACTGAGCATTTTTATAAATCTACATCCTATTCCGTCTGTATTACTTCTGAAGTGTAGTTGTTTAAATTCTTTTTGCAGAAGTCAGAATAGAGTGGGACTGTAAAACTCATGAAATTGTTGCAAATGAATGCAACGTGCAGGTTTTTGGAATCATACTCTTTTATACAGTATATTCAGAGGAGGGAGCACTGTGAGCTTTGAGAATGAGGGAGGGAGAGAAAAGCATGAAATATAGATCTTCCCTGCAGCGGTCTTAAGAAAACCACTTAACCCTTGACTACTCCACTGAAGCTGCCCAGTGTCCGAAAGTACTCGACTGCGGTCACAGTGAAAGTCAATGAGGTGTGAATGTTAAGCAGGATCTGGCTGAAATGGAGCCACGTGTTTCACAGCACACTCCTCTGAATTAATAAAGGTGAATAAAATTTATATCTGTTGCTCCTCTCTCTGTGTCAGGAGGTGGTGTATGTCAGTGCCAAGCTCCGTCTGCTGGAGCACCGCCAGCAGCGAATCAGTGAAGTCAGAGCCAAGTACCAGTGTCTGAAGAAAGAACTGGAACAAACCAAACAGTACCTGATGCTGGAGCCACACAAATGGACCACAGAGTGTAAGTGTAACTCTGACACATCAGGGAACGAAAGACAAAGAAAAACATGTTAGAAGCATTCATGCATATTTATCTCTAATTTCTTTGCCAATTGATGTTGGTCTGTTTGTGATATTTACTCTGACTGTGATGGCAGTCGCATCTGATCACCAGATGAACCAGCGGTCACTACTAGATAAGGCCTCCCGCCTTATCTAGTAGTGACCGCTAGGCTCTATTTTTAGTAATGTCAGCCAATCCAATTCATGCATTAATCTGTCTCAATACTCTATGTGTAGGGTACTTCCTCCCCAAGTTAGTAATGTCTCAAAATGTGTCATAAATCTATAGTTTCATTGTTAAAGTAATTTCCTAAAATTGCTGGCAACTGTAGTTTTTAGCAAATGGAATAAATAATACATTTTCTGTTGTGCACTGATAAACATTTGGTGCTCTATTGAATATTTACTCAGCAGGACAGAGAACGTGGGTTTGATTCAAAATAAGAGTATATTTATAAAAATAGAAATGTTTTCCCACTCATCTGTCCATATCCAGTTGAGCTACAGCAGGCCTACGAGGTGGACTCACTGGAGTATTTGGAAGCTCTGGAGACAGTGACGGACAAACTGGAGACGAGAGTCAACTTCTGCAAAGCGCATCTCATGATGGTCACCTGCTTCGACGTGTCCTCGAGACATCGGTAGACACGGGGGTGAGGTGTGGTGGGGGTGGGGGTGCTGAAGGACGGAGAAGTGGACCTTCAGGGTCAAACAGGCCAACAGAAAGACAAGATTTTTGTGCTGGGGCTTGGGAAAAACCTCAGAACCAGACATTCAAATGGACAGGTTACTTAGCTTTGGATAAATATGGCTGCTCAGGAGGCAGACGAACCAATGGATGTGAGTCTGAAAAGAAAAACAAGTGGCCAAATTTTCCCAGAGAAATGAATAACTGGAGAAAACTGGGAGTTTAACAAAAACCTTTTTTAAAGAATATAGGACAAAGAAGAGGAGCAGGAGTAGAGTAGAACAACTTCTCATCTCCCATGTTTTTGGAGGGGCACGCTTCAGAGCCACTGACTGTAGCTACAGAGAGCTGACTACAGAAAGGCCTGGTTTTGTCTCCTGACCAAGACAAAGGACTAAAATGATTTAGACAAGTGCCTTGTGAACATTTCAACAATACCAAGACCAGTTCTCTTTCTCTCTGAATTTGTGTACATGCAGTAAGTATGGTGCTAGCATAGAAAACCCCCCCACAGAAGATCAGTGTCCTTGAAAAATCTTTGAATGTATAGCCATTACTAAATGTGATGTTTTACTGTGGGTCAGTGTTTTACTATTATGAACAAAGTAATACTGTATGTTTGGGTTGTATTTGGTACAATGATGAGAGAGAAGACTAAATTGAATCTATTGGATCCCTGACTAACAAGAAAACCTAAAGCAACGTGAAGACAACCGTCATGTTCGCTTTAAAGCAGCAAAACTGAATTTGAAAATGATTTTTCCAGGACACAGAGTTATGTGTTCAAACAGAAAACAAAACACGAAGGCAAGTTTATTGTGATGTTGTTTTTACCTTGACTTTACTTGCAAACTGCACATCTGAATTTTCTGGGACATACGTGTTCTCCCTGATGCAGATGTGATGGTGATGACATGTCTGAGCCATACAGGAGTGGACATGAACACACTTTTCTGTGATCAGATATTCAGTACATCCGTCAGCTGCTTGTCTGACACGACTGCCTGTTGCTTGTATCTCTGTTGTTCTAAAAGAAACATGATTTGTCAATGTGTGTGTGTGTTTTATAATAAGGTATCCTTTTTTATTTGAGCGCAATGGGACCATGTAGAGACCATGTATGATAGTAGGATGATGGGCATAGGTATAAAGAACATATTTAAGAGTAAATTTTGAGGAAGACACAAGACCACTGATATGCATTGTTCAAATTTCATCTATTTAAAATTTCAAAGTAGTGAAATTAGACTGGAAATTTTTATCTGGGACTACAATTATGGTTACAAATGGTCAGTTTAGATAGTTCCAGTATAAGGAACAATTAAAATATATAGAGAGTATATATATAATAACGAATTAAAAAGAGGTAAAGAAGACAAATCTCTGCCTGGTTCCATTTTTTGGACAGATAGCAACACTCAGTATTTGTTAATATTATTATCGATGGTGCTCGAGATGTTTATGATCTAAATGTTTGTATAAATATAGTATAATAAAGAGCCTGTTTCCTTATGAAATACAGAACAATTCCCTTTGAATGCTTCTTCTCCATTGCTCTCAACCTCACCACTGGCTCCTCTGAACACCGTCTGCCCCAAGCAGAGAGCATTCTGGGAGATCCTGTTTGTTTTCTGAGAGGTAAAAGAATGAATAGACATCACAGGAGTGGAAAAGCTCTGAAATCGGTACGATTTGTTGTGCTAAATTTATCTGTTTGTTAGTAGATCAAACTCGGTTTTTATTCTCCCGGCTGGACTGACACATGAAGAAGAAATGTCTTTAAATGTTCACAGTCACTGATTTCATGTGGTTCGCACCTGCAGTGAGACAGCCATGAGACGAGCCAGTGAGAAATTACCCCAGACGCTTTTTGCCCCGTGAAGTGTTTTCACCAAAGTTCACCCTGTGACAGCTCCAATTATTTCTTTTTACCTCCCAGGTCATCATGCAAGTCATGAATGAAGTTTTTATTTATTTCAGCAGAGTCACTTATTAATGTTCTTATTTATTTACACCTTATTGTAAAAGATTACTATGCATTTAAGAAAAAATAACTGTACATATTTTGCTCATATCCATACCATATATAAATATATACAGTACACCTATCACATATGCGCTCATCCTTATTTTATATATATATATATATTGTTGATTTCATTTGCTCCTGTTGTTCCTGTTGGGTTTTTCATGAGTTTGGGTTTCTTAAAACATTCACATCCAAGGCAGTTATGAGGTTCTAGCACCAGAGGAAATTCTGCTGAATAAATGCAGAAAAAAGTAAAAATCATGGTTCATTTTTTTTTTACATGGAAGAAAAAGGTATTTAGTATAAAGGCAGCTGTGTTGTTTTAAGTGAAATGCCAGTATTTTCTGCAGTATTAACTAAAGCCTTGTGTAATTAGCAGTGAGTGCTTTGGGAACCCCAACCTCTGGATGAGCTGAATTGCTTGTGCTTGTTTCCAGATTTAAGATGCTATGTGTGAGGTTTCCTCCCTGATACGTCACTGCCAAATGTACTGTGGTAGCACTTTATAATTCTAGCAATAATGCTGAGAAACACCTGCGGTTTTAGTGGCCCTGTATTGTTTACAGCCAGCGTAACAGTCCACAGAAACATTTCAGGAATAATGGTTCCTTTTTCATTAGAGACAACTGTGCTAAAATAGACACACTGTTGTCAGGTGCTTAAAATGACACCACCATCTGTCAGGTCAGGTTGTAGGATGAATCGACACTATGTTAGAATTATAATGTGTTATCTGGAAAACAGACACATAGCATCTTCATAAAGAGTATTGTGTGTTACAGTCTGGGTCAGATCACATTTCAAAAAACAGATTTTATCAGCAGCAGTATGAGACACTTTTAGTTCAGCTCAGCTTTTCAAGGTCTGGTGTTCAGGATGCTGTTTGTGCATCAGTTGAAAGTGTCAATCAGAATTACCCAGGGTTACAGACACATGAGCAGTGCAAATTTTCCACTGTGTGTTTGCCATAAAAGGTACGATTCAGGACTGTGGTCATACTGCAGATTTACTGTTTCTGAAAAATGTGGTCTGACACAAGATGGACGGATGTAAATAAAGGAATGTATGGAAGAAATTTGACATCTGACTCTTCATTGTCTGAACACAAAACAGTCACAACGCCATCTACACATCTGACCTGTCCCGGTTAAATACCCACATTTTGTATTACGACTGGACAGGTCGCCAGTCTATCACAGGGCTGACATGTAGAGACAAACCACACACACCCACGCTCACTCCTAGGGGCAGTTTAGAGTCACCAACCAACCCATGCAGGTAGAACATGCAAACTCCACACAGAAAGGCCCCAGGTCGGCCCGGGCTCAAACCCGGAACCTTCTTGCTGTGAGGCAACAGTGCTAACCAATATGCCACCAATTGATTCATAAATTTTAAAAATCTACTTGAAATCAGGCTGGCAGGCGCCCAGTGGATGGTGCCATATATTGGAACATGAGTGTCATCTGCACTTATTTTGCTCTATTTTGCTGTTTAATGCACCAAAACACAGCTGTGGCTGCCTCAGTGAATCCAGGCTGTTCATCATCTGCACCTCTTCAAAACTCACATCTGGTACCGACTCTCTCTAAAGTTTAATCCACATCAGTTTGACAATGTTGTTAAATTGTTCCAAATAAACACAGAGGATGAGTCAAGCCGGCTCTTTGTTCAGTTACCTGTTTACCAGCCCGATAACTTCTGCTGGCAGACAGAGTTTTATAAAACAACCTAATAGACTTTTAATCTAATGTTGAAAGTTAGTTTGTTTTTTCCACATCACCTACCGAACTCTCTGTTTTGGGGTTCCTCTGTGCAGAAGATCAAGATGCAAAGACGATGACAGTATTTAGGTTTCATGTGTACAGTATACAATGCACACCAACTACTGTCAGGTAGACTGCTGTTGACCCCTACAAAGCTTCAACAGTTCATTTGTTTCTGTGGGGAGTTTTTGAATTTTGGACGACCTGGTTGTTTCTGCTAGATATGGTCCAACCCCATCTCCCATCTCTTAGACAGAATTCAAGAAACTACTCCCACTGCACCCTCCTGTCTCAGTCAGCTACTGTTAAGTTTGTCTAAAGACTAACAACTGAAACATCATCGCTTTCTCACAGGAATAAAATGACACATCCATGAAAAATGACCTCGACTCTGCCACAAGCATTGTTTCGCTGGAAGTAAACCACAGTAACTATTGTATAATTCTTATATGCGTATAACTTTTAGAGCATCTGGGGGGAAATGTCTCCCTTCCAAGCAGCAGTGTCAGCAGGACTCAGTTTTCTGATTGCCTCTTGATTTACCAGAATGAAACAGGAAAGCTGCTCTGTTTTATCTTCTAAAAAAGCACATTGTAAACCTTCAACTATGTCCCTTTCAGATCTGAGAAGGTGCTGAGATATCACTTCATTTCCATTGTATGTGCATGTGTGTGGACATTTACTGCCCCGTAGGCGGCTCTCTCTGTGACATACTGCTGTGTTGAGCCTGCTGCTTTGATCGCTCATACACAGCAGGGAACAGGGAGGAGGAGAAGAAAGGAATGGGAGAAAGAGAGGGGGGGGGAAATAAAGGTACAGTAGCACATGGGAAATACAACAAAACAGCTATAAAGAAAAAAGAAAGGAGAATTTGGGGAGGCAGGGGGTGAGGGAAAACTTTTAATTCAGAAAATATGGCAGAATATAAAAACCAATACTGTGAAATCACTGTTAGAAATGTACTAGCGCTCCCTCTTCTCTGCTCACCTGACGACTAATTTACCACAGGTAAGTGGAAAGGTTTAATTCCCTGTCCACAATAGCCAGATTATTTCTGTTGCTAAAGTCAAAGATTTCCCCTCGTTGCTGTTCCTGAGAGTGGGAGATTTCAGCTGTTACGTCCATTTAGCCTTGTTTTATGCAAGTGAGTGTTCCTGGTAGTTTCTCTGTCCAGGTGGCTAACATAGCCATTTGTAATCTGTAAAGACTTAATGTGTGCTGGGAAAAAAGAAAACGGCTGAACACAGTGTACTTCAATACTGATTAATACTGATTCATTATCCCACTGATTACCCCTTGAATGCCGTCTTCAGTAGTAAAATTAAATCTCTTCTCTGTTCTTTTTCACATAAATCCCAAACATCCTACTGTAAGCCTACAGTGACAAACAAAAGAAAAGTAACATCTTCAGACAGTTCATATGGGAAAAATATTTCAGCTGTAACATGTAAACAGAGATTTCAGTTGTTTACTTTTCAAAATTTACTACAGTTAATCTGATGAGTTGATGTTTTTTTCTAGAAATGTTTAGTTCTTTGAACTAACCAGTGATGAGGACATGATGGAGGGATACGGTCTACAGATTTACTGTATCACAAATATATGTTAACATCCACCAATTTCTTATCACTGAACCCTGAAATATAGGAAGCTATTTGAGAAACCACTCCTGAAATGAAATCTACCATGTCTTGCTGATATTACACTTTCAAACTGCAGCAGAGAAAGAGAGGATCAAATACAGATCTGTTAAGTGGTGATTTCGATCTATTAAAAAAACTATTAAACAGAGTTAGAAAGATCAAATGTCAATAGTCTTAAGAGAGATGACAATACATTTGGGAGGGAGGGAAGGAGCAGCACAGGGAGGGGGTGTCTGAAATCTGAATGAAAATTGAAAGGAGGGGGGTGTAAATGGCACCAGAGTGAGTGAGTGGGCGACTCGAGACACCAGTGACTAGTGAATTTAATCTGAAAGCCTCTGAGGAGTGAGACAGCGACAGAGAGGGAGGGAGGCACAGGGTTATAGTTAAGCGATAGTAAATTTTATTTGATGGCCGTTATGAGGTGAGAGAAGGTGAGAGACAGAAAGCAACACAGTGACTCTTGCCATTCATTCCACTAGAGCCATAACACTGACATTCATTTCATTCAGTCTCCTACATTTTCTCTTTCCTCCCACACATACTGAAGGAAACATGTTGCTGACACGAGTTTAAAAAAATGTGCATCAGAACGTTGAAAAAGTTGTTCAGTATCTATTGGCCTAGTTAAAATAAATGATCATAGGCACAGGCACATTGTGGCTGTCACCTCACAGCAAGAAGGTGCCAGTTTTGAGCCACACCCGACTCAGGGACTTCCTGGGTGGAGTCTGCATGTTCTCCCTGTATCTGCGTGGGTTCTCTCCGGGTACTGAGGCTTCCTCCCACAGTGCAAGACATGCTTCTTAGGTTGACTGGTGACTCTAAATTGTCCCTTGGACTGGCGACGTGTCCAGGGTGGGGCCCGCCTCTCACCCGATGTCAGCTGGACTTGGCTCCAGCCCCCCGTGACCCTCTCCAGGATAGGCAGAATAGATAATGGAAGGATCACAGGTATTTCCTATCATAAGTTACCTTGGCCTTACCAGGCAGATCATGACACCTAGACCCACTGAAACATTTTGATTACAAATAAAAAGGTCATACTTTAGCTAACGTACTTCAGGTTTTCTGTAACTGTCAATAAATAACGTCAAAATATTTTAAGGCTGTACAACCTGCTACAGTAAAGAATGAAAAGTTCCCATCTGACTAATCCAGGATAGATGAGTGACCTGAGGTTTCTCCAACATGTCGGTTACTGTTGTGCCCAGAGCAACAGTAGCAGTAGCAGTACACTGCTACTCTGTGACTGTTTGTGTTACACTACATGCAAAACCTTTTATTTGTAACCTTAAAGCAAACATATCCCTCTAATCCTTCCGCAGCCCTGTTAATCCCCAAATTCTACCATTTGCAAACTGATGACAGCATTTTCTTTGAGAGGGGAAACCAGTGTGTCAGTGTGTGGACAAACTCTGGTGTAATACCATCACTGTGAGGACATTCTGGTTGGTCCTAAGCAGCTGATTTTAATATCAAACTGCATTAATCCACAGCCAAAAATATGTGTTTATCACAAATATGATTAATGAATACACTGAAAGAATTAAAGCATGACAGTAGCAACAGTCCATTGAGTTGAGTATGTAAGAGTAAAGAAGAAATGTTCTTGTGTCTGTATTTTAGTGAGTGCTTGACGACTGCTGATCTATCTCACTGCGACACTCTTCCATCTTCACCAACAGATCAGTTGTCAAAGGGTGATCATCACCGTGGGTGAGCTTCAGGATCCCATAGGCCTGGGAAAGGAGAAATAAACTGGCTTAAAGTGTGGTAGCTTCCACTACAACAAGGCTGAATCAGGATGTAACTGACCTAAGGGAATGTTTACAGGATTAAATGTCAGTTTAAATATATTTGGCTAAGTTGTGTGTACTTCAGTCTTCAACTGTAACTAGACTGAAGATGCTGTAAAGTCTGTCTGACCATCGCACCTGTTTGAATATGTCCAAAGCCTCATCGACATGCTCCAGGTGATGCTTCAGCTTTCCAACCCTCATAAGCTGGACTCCATGGACCGGATGGGGATCAGGGTAATACTGTCTTTTAGATGAGAGAACAAGAGAGAAGACAAAAATACAATATAAAAAGATCATGTATTGGTTTGGTGATAAGATGTATAATGTATACATGTCTCAATACATGTCTGTTATTCTTCTTCTTTGTGCTGTTCCATTGGTATCATGTCTTGCACTTTAATTCTCATGTGCTTTTTTATATACTTAATAATCCATATATGACTTCACCTTAACTCAGATTGTTCGGACAATGTACTGCATTACACCAAATCAAAGTATCTTCCTATCTTGCTTAGTTCAGTGGCTGTGACGCCCAATCTATTTGTCAGTATTTTCTGCCAACTATTCAGGCCCAGTTCATGAGGCAGTCAGCAGGCTGGGCATGTTCGACATTACCTTTCCCCCATCGTTAACTTCTACTCTAGCTCCTCCTGGAAGATCCATCATGATTTACTGCCACAAATGCAGGACTAGCTCTCTCTGTGGTTATAGACAGTTGGGTGCTGCATATCAACAGCCCTGCCATCCAGTAAGAAACCCTGAGGGTCACGATTACAAGCCATCTGCAAGTTGGTCAAACTCCCATCATCCCTCCTGTGTAAAACAAACTGCTGCACTGTTGATCCAGAGAAAATCCACATATTTCCTCCTAAAACTGAGGTTCACCAATCTGCTATCTCACATCTTGACACACGGTTGCCCAAGGAAGCTGAACAGTACGCTATGCCCTGAACTATTCACCTTAATTTGTCAGTTTGCTGTCAGTGCACTGATATTCACAACATGGACCTCAGACAACAAGACAGATGATTAAATGAATAAGACTAATACAATTTGCTTTGCAAGTCTGTGTGTGTGACAAATACACAAGGAGGGGAGAGAAACTGTCTTCACAAGAGTTTAAAAAAAGTGTGTACCAGTGTGCATTATGCAAGTCTCAGTGTTTGTCTGAATCTACCTGCTTGAAGGCATGTGTCTGTGTTTATGTCTGAGTTTCCACTTTGGTGCGTTACTTTACCTCCTAGCTCTTTGATTCAAAAACTTCCCATTCCTGTTTCACTACCTCAACCAGAAACTACACCATCCCTCATGACATACATGTGCAAACAGTCACTGACAGAGTGACAGACAAGCCCAACAAACACTGCACATATTCCCATGATAAATGCACAAAACCAACATGGACACAGAGGAACAGTCACACAATACATACTGTATATACCCTCACACTACTGTACATGCATAACTGTGCTCAGACAAATAGCGTCCTGCATGTTCATTTCTGAGGAAGAGTCGAAGTCAGAAGAACCTTTAAAATATTTATTACAACCTTGATGAAGAAAAGCAATTACAGAGCTCTGGATTCCGTTTCTATCTGAAGTCCTAACACACACAGAAGTTAGTGCATAGCTGCTGCAGGAAGCCGGAACCCTGAGTTTCCTCTGCACAGAGAATTTATAATAGTCATGATGGTAGATCTGACGTCATCTGCGTTGTCCTTCATCCTCACTCCTTGGTTGGTTTGTTGACCTCGTTCTGACCCCTCATTTGGTGATCTTGTCGCCAGGCAGATTTTGATCTGTGACATTCTCAGTAGATATATTTGCTAATGCAGATTATAATGTCAATCCTATAAGGCCACGCATTTCATATAATGTTGATAAATGTTGATAATCTAAAGCCAAGACAATCAGACCTTACACCCACACACAATTCTCGTGCAGACAGTTTAGTCATCTCAGTATGTATCTGCACGACTTCCTGTTGTTCTGAGTCTCTCTGCACCTCCTCACAGCATTTCATGTCCACAGGTCAAATCTTTACAAAGGTCAAACAGATTAAACAATTATTTGAACAGTTTTGCAAATACATAACATAGCACTATATACGGTGGCCGACACGGTCACAACACATGCAAAAGACACAACACATGCAAGACACAAACGCGGTATTGAACAAAACACATGCAAATGGAAAACGCTGCATTAACCAAAAAAACACATGCAAAAGGAAAACGCTGCATTAACTGAAAACACATGCAAAAAGAAAACGCTGCATTAACTGAAAACACATGCAAAA
>NW_018127890.1:834095-842998 GCF_001952655.1 Monopterus albus | reverse complement strand
GTTTTCCTTTTGCATGTGTTTTGTTTAATGCCGCGTTTCTGTCTTGCATGTGTTTTTTTTGGTTAATGCAGCGTTTTCCGTTTGCATGTGTTTTGTTCAATACCGCGTTTGTGTCTTGCATGTGTTGTGTCTTTTGCATGTGTTGTGACCGTGTCGGCCACCGTAACTATATCATTTTATCAAGAATTTCTTTCTACAGTATTCAGTGCACCTGTGCACAGTGTTGGTGTATTTATTCATGAATACACTGCTTGTTATCCACACAAACATGTACCTTCTAGAGATATTCATCTTTCAATTCCAGAAAGAGCGAGCACTGCTCTTTTTATGTCAAGGTTTGGATCGGGGATGTGTATCCATGGTGACAGAGCCAAAGTTCTGATCAGACAGATCAATAACCTGACATTAAGAGACTCCCACAACGCAGACAGGCAGTATGCACATAGGAAAATGATTACTCATCTTGAAATGCATTCACACAAATGTATTGTGTGACTGTTCCTCTGTGTCCATGTTGTTTTTGTGCATTGTTACTCATCTTGAAATGCAGCTAAAATGCAAATATTTATAGTTTGTGTCCATCTGTGTGCACACTGATGCTTGATGACCTTGTATAAAGAGTACACCCCACAAAACTATACAAACATACATGCTTTACGAGGCAATTCACACACACAAACTGGGACATTCCTTGTCCTATAAAGATAAACACACACCAGGGACTTTTAGGAAGCAGCTGTGTTGCTGGCAAACAGAGGAGTTCCCAAAACACTCATTTACTCCACTCTTATCACCAATCTTTTTCTTCTACATCCCTCTCCTCTAAGCTCTCCTTCCCTTTCCTATTTCACGGGCTCCTGCCTGTTTATATTTGTGCTTTTTGCCCTGTTAGCTGTAGGAGTTCAACTTTGTGATGTCAGTCAGTGGCCTCTCTCCGTTCACCTCCACTCTACCTCGGTTGCCCTTTTAAATCTTCACTGTGTTTCCTGTTCTATTTATTTTTATTCCTAGTTATCTCGTTTCACAATGAGCATTCCTTTGTCTGTCTGCATTGTTTTCTGCCTGTTTATACTGCTTATTTTGCGTTGTTTTGTTGCTTGTTAATACTGTTTATTTTGTTATAATACACAGCCTTATGCTGATTTACTGTTTACTTGCCCCTTGCATGGGGATATGTACATACACACTGAGAGCCGATGTACCAGAGTCTAATTCCTCGTGTGTCTGACACACCTGGCCAATAAACCAGATTCTGATTCTGTTCTCCTTTCCACTTCTCATGTGATTGACATTACCGTTATAAGACAGCATTAAAATGTACACCCAAAAAGCACAAACTCTTCTCCATTTCCATTCTCTTACTCTCTCAGATACTCTCAGACACACACACAAAAAGAGTTGTAAGCAAACAAAGACACACAACAGTGTTAATGTATGAGCATGCTTGCACACAAAGGTTAATTTGAATCTACTTCAGCCTGTGTAACCAGGGGTATTTGGCTGACTTCACTCCTCTACAGAGTAAACACACCACAAGAGGGTTCAATGTGCTCCCAGTTCAATCACATAGAAACAGCGCTGTGTCTGCTACAAACTGGTCTGAGTTTTTTCTTTCTGGACTGAAAACAACAAGCTTCTCAGGCTACGAGTTTTACACTCTTTGACTTGAAATGAAGATCTGTTTTCTGAATGGAGTGCAATCAATGTTAATTAACTTTTTGTGGCCACAGGAGGAGGAATTTAAAACTCTAGCTTCTCTGCTAATTTTCCAGCAGTTTTCACTCTCAATGCTAACAGCGCGGTTGTTCGTGCCTTCAAGCCGATTAACTGCAAGCTCACCAATTACAGAGGTGGTCTCCAAGCCTCTGGGTATACATGAAATATTAAATAATAAGTTCAAAGAGTAAGCCAATAGCATTAGTCCTCCATTAACAGTAACAGCTTACAATATTTATTTAATAAGTAAATGATTCAAGCAATGCATGCAAGCACACTTATCAAGACCAAACTCCAATTAAATTTCCTCTTTGCATATAGAACCACACAGCAATTAAAATTATTTCATTAACTTGCTGCCTCATGAATTCTTCCCTCCTATTTTCTGGGAGAGTAAATTGAAGACAAATACTGTACGCCGTTGCCGTATGCAGCTAGTTAGAAAGCCATAGCTCTTGGCTATAAGTACAATAGGGGGCAAGAAGGAGAAAGTAAGAGTTGTATTAAAGTGTAGCTTTTCCAGGCAAATGCAGTGGAACTAATGAGGCTCTAGTTTGAAACAAAAGATTCATGGCCTGCTGTTTTATTGAGAGAGAAACATGGATTATCTCATTGAGCAAAACAAAAAACATGGAGGAAACATTAGCTGTGAGGGTTCAGCTCTATGCTACGCCCTGCATCTGTTAGCAACACAAAGAACTTAGTTAAATCCCAGTTTAACTATTTACTTAGCTCAATTCGCCTCAATTCGTTTATATAGTTAATAAACTACCAGAGTTGACCAAAGTGTTTTTACACACTGTAAAACAAGCACCATCAAAAATATGGGCAATAAGACAAGATACAAGAAAAGGTAAGGTAAGAACCTATAAAGTAGAATAATAACAACAATAATAGAATAATAATAATGCAAGACAGGACAGGGTAAAAACTTGCAAGTTCAACAAGCATAAAACACTAAAATAATAAGACCACTAAGAAAAACCCATGTCTCTAATGTTGACTGTTCTTGGATAAAGGTGTCTCTAGACAGATCGGTCCTCCCTCGGGGGAACTAAGCAAAAACCATTAATTACACTGAGCTGTATATTATTTAAGACATTTTAGCTGTTACTGCAGGACTGAAAATCTCAGTGGACTGGTGCTTCTTCTATTTTTGGGAAGTTATCCACAGAAATAGAAAACAAAACAAAAAGTGACCAAACAACAAAATGAGTCAAAGATTTATCAAACTAGTTTTTTTTTTTTTTACATTTTTAGTGTTGCTCGGTGAAGATGTACTTCACATGTTCAGTCACAGAATACACTTCATACACGCTTTCATGAATGTGCATGAATTCACATGAATGTGTGAGCATGTCTATAGCAGCATGTACAGCCTGCAGCAGGTGTGCATTACTCGCACACAGGCGTGTGGAAAAAACTCTCAATACATCAGAGTGAACAGAGAAACTGAAGACCTGCAAGGAGTGAAATAAGAAAGGAATACAGAATGAGGGGAAAGACAGGAGAGAGAACTCCTGCAGCGATCGTTCTTCTCTCTCATCTGAGGAGCCCAGAGCAAGATAGGAGATGAATATGGAGGATCCTCCTCCCACTCTCTTATTTCTCATGCATGTGTTTCTCTCCTCCTGTCATTTAGTCTCTCTCCTTTCCAAGCTAATGCTCACTGCATTCCTATAGTCCTCCTTTTGTCCGTTTTCCTCATTCACTTATGTTTTATTTCACACTTTTCCCCTCTTGTGATTCTTTTACACTGATGTTACTTCTTTCATTTCGCCCTCCCCACCACACCCTCAACCTTGCTTCCGTTTCACCTCTGCTTCCTTGAGACACATTTTTCTCAGTTCCTCTCCATCCCCTTTTTCTCATCACCATCTCTCTTTCTACTGCCGTTTCTGATTATTTATTGAAAGAATGTGTTGCTGTGTCTCTTCTGTCACTGGTGTGTCTGAGAGAGCACAACTATTCCACTAGAGCTCTGCCCTTCACACAAGATCAATTAGTCTCACTCTCTTCCTCTCTCACGTACCCACACTGGGGATAAGGTTGAGCTTCACACCTCAGAAAACAAGACACATGGGCGAGTGAGTGTTGGAGGAGGTCCTAACCCAGAACAAGAAAAGTAAACGGTTGATGCAAGCTACTGAAATCTGATATGCAGATTTACAGGCTATGGGTCCATTTAAACTCCACTATCGTTTTTTGTTTCAGTTAATTCATTAAGACTATTATGGCATCAGGATTGAGCAGCAGCCCAAATATTTAAAGTAATAACTTTGAAGTAATGGTCCACATTGGTAAAGATAGCTATGCATGTCTGCCTTCACTAAGAGAAGTGTTTCTCTGGCACTTTCATTACACTGCTGTCCATACAGGAAAGACAGCATCTCTCAGTCCAAGAGTTTTATCACATGCACACACACATTTACCTGTAAACTGGAAGTGTCTTCTCCCCATATCTCATAGCTTCTGCCCAGTGTCCCAGGTGGACGGAGGCATCTAAAGCCATGTCTATCATTCGGAGCTTGTAGAGATTTTCATCAGGGATGTCGGCACCAACAGTTGATAACAAATGCCTACAATTCTCGAACAGTGCTTGCCAATCTGGAAGGTCATTTAAGGAGGAGTGACATTTATATTAGGCATCCAAAAATGTGCAACCAAGAGCTGCAGACTCCTATCACCTAAGACAGGAATCTCAGATACTGTATTTGTTGAAATCAGTTTGTGTATACACTTTATTTCATTATGTTAGAATTCAGCCAGGGCATTATTTTGTGAGTTTTTCCTCCTGCTCTCTCTCTCTCCTGCTCTGTCCTCCCAGGTAGAGTAACAGGTTCACTCACAGGCCAGAGCCTTCTACTAAAGAAGCAGATTTGGAGTATGAGCCTTTTTCTGGGATCTCTTGGGTTTATTTCTAGGGCTGTACCCGCCTAAAGATTTTGTCAGCTGACTGTCAGTCGGCTCTTCAGTGCTCTTTCTTTCTGTCTTTTATTAATATATATGTGTGTGTGTGTGTATAGCCTAGACTGTCAGAAAATCAACTGGCATATATTTCAGTGATGATTTCAACCACATTAGCATCAGTATTTAAATGCTAAAGAGTAACAGGAAGATACAGTATTTCTGAGACTTTAAAAATGAATAAACCCAGCTGCATATGATGCAAGATTTAAACTGATGATATATAAGAGGAAGCAGCTTTATTTATTGTCATTGTGACACGTACAACAAAATTATGTTTGGAGCCAAGGGCCCTGGGCCGCCGCATGCATATGTGCTGCCATCACGAGCAACGGTGTTGCCCAAGGACACTTCAATATGTGGACTGCAGGCACCAAGATTTGAACCTTCAACCTTCCGGTTGGGAGACGACTGCTCTACCCACACACCACCATCGCCTCCCCAAATAAAGTCGAGCTGCCATATGATTTGTTGGAGACTTGACTATTTGACTACTGGGGGCAGTGCTATTTAAATCACTAGTAAATGAAAAACGTGGTGGGGGTTATATACTCACTCAACACAGTTATGTTCTTTACCTTTACTGAGTTATTGTTTGACTGCTGTCTGTCAGAATAAATACAGGTCAGCTTACAAGGTCTGAACCTGTTAAACATTTTTATCAAACATCAAAACACAATGCACAGTGTGATGTGAACAGTGAGGAAGTCTGACTTATTCAGAAGGAATCATTATCGTGTGATGGGTGATGGATAATGACAACATTTACTGTCCACAGACTGTGTCCATCTTGGCATTAAAGGATACCTGACTCTGCTTTCAGCCTTTCCAGTCTAGGAAGAGCCTCCTTCAACAGGCGCCATGTTGCTTTGTCGCCAAACAGCATGAGTTCATCCTAGAAAAGAGAGGACGAGACATATTTGTTCTACAGAACACAGTCTGGTTTAAGTATCATAACACACGTGCATATGCACAGAGAAAAACAAGCAACATACAAACACCATCCACCAGGTTCAATGTCAACAGTCATCTTTCTCCAAAACAACTCTGAGTCACAACCTGCCATCATCAGCTGAAGATTAAAGACAAACAGGAAGAACACCAGCAAGCATGTCCATGCGTGTGTCGTATATAGAACATAGGTGTGTTGAACACAACAAATGTCACTGCTCCCTCTTACCTTATCTCGAACACACAGAAACATTTTTGAGTGCTGCTGTGTTGTGGTACAGTAAGAGCAAAGTGTCACACACAGTCTATAGAGAGCAAAGCCAGAGGCAAAAACGAAAAAAGACGCTGAGAAATAAAAGCATGGGGATTGAGAGAGAGACACAAAACACTAAAACAGAAAGATGGAGTGGATTAAGATGGATGGAAAAGAAAACTGCAGCTGAAAGACGCGATTTTTCTGTAGGTGGTCAGAGTGAGAGGGAAGAGAAAAAGGTGTGAAGAGGTGGAGTGTGACAGAGTGATGGAGAGGGATAGGAGGACAGCAGGAGATGAGACAGAATGTGAGAATAAAGGAGGCAAAGGAGAGGACAGGACAGGGCACACTGTAACACGTTATGCTCCGACAGACTGTATATACGCCAACTGCAGCATGTGTGTGTGTTTGAACTGGTTTTGTCAAAACCACAGTTTTACATCCTTCAAGAAAATTTTTTGGAAAGTGAACAGATCAAGAAATTTGGGTTAGGTTTGGTTTAGGGGAAAACCTTCTCATACAGACAAAAATACAAGTATGTGTGTGACTGTGTAACTTGAAAAAGGCAATAACGGTGAAGTTTACATACAAACTATTGATCATTATAATACTGAGATGAAGGCTTAACAATCAATAATATAGGTGGAGGATTCCTTCATCTTAAAGATGCACTAACTAAGATTTTACACATTGTCTCATAAACCCAGTGACAATGGGACAGGATGTGGTGTCTCTCGGCTATCCTACCCCTCTCCATGACAGTCTGCTGGCGACAGCAAGTCTGTAAATTAGCCCCCGTCTGCTGTTTAGCAAAGTTTATAAGAAGTGCTTTTCAAATCATGAGTAGTCATTTCAAACAGCTTGCTGTGGCGGACCCCCCAGCCGCTGAAAGTCTGAACCAGTGGCTGCCAGAGTGAAGAGGTGGCGTCTTTTGCACAGAGAGAGCGGGACAAAGAGCAACAATCAGGGTTAACATCAGTTTGGCTTTTTAAGATGGAGTGTTAAAAGCAGCCAAAGGACTCCATCTTCCTTCTGGATGTGTTAGCATCTAAAGCTAACATTAGCGGCCTAGCATGGTTTACTTCTGTAATGAAATAACATGACTTTAAAGCTAAAGTTAGTAACATTTTTCTAATATTTATATGGTAGGAACAGGCTTCAAAACTTGTATTATTGTGGAGAGGAGCTGTCAAAGCCTCCTGTGACCCAGACTCATTGAACAGCACTGTCAGCAGTGCAGAGATACTGTATCATCTGAAAGGTTTTGACCAAGACTGACCTCTCTAATCAGTCTGAGATTTTCAATTTTTTTCTGCTTGATCAGTAAGTTTTGTTGCATTCTCATTTATTGTAATTTCATAATGACAAATACCTGCAGAATTGGGCAGAGCGTGGCATAATAGATCATAGTAGAGTATGGTGGAGCAGGGAGAGGGAGCGCTGGGCAGAGGAGAATGGACCAATTTAGAGTTTCATGCTAGTCCTACCTTAAATTACATACTGAGGCTTTAATTTGGGAGTAATTCAAGCTTCGTGTGTCTTACTTTGTCTTGAGTGTCACATCGCTGGCAGCGGCAGGTAAAATGGTACTGGTCCTTCAGCTGTCTCTGCCGATCCTCAGTCAACGACAATGTCTCGATGTAACTTATAGTGAGCTGGACACAGACAGAACAGTTTTGTTTGAGATAAAATTGATTTGTTTTTACTTTATTTTAGCATTCTGATATATCACTTTGTTATATTTGCTTTGCTCTGTTTAAGAATTGCGATGGAATTTGTGTAAGTAGGAAGGTATGTGTGTTTTAGTCCAGATGGTGTGGGCGCATCTCATTACATCTAGTCAGTAGGGACAAAGAAGTATGGAGGTGTCATTCTGCCTGTGCTGCAGTGAACAATTCTGTAATAACATTAAGTGTAATATACTTTCACCAACATTTATCACTACCGCACTACTCTGACAATAACCACAGTGAAGGTGTGTCCAGTGAAAATGTGGTTTCTAGTTTCTGATTGTGTCATTCAAAATGGCTTTAGGGTATCAGCTCCTCCATCTATAACAACCACAAATAAAAACATTCAATAAATATTGCTCATAAAGAAGACGGCCATAATAGAAGAGGCACCATCAGAGTCAATAAAAACTGCCATACTACATGGTTAATGTTGTGAAGATGCAATGTGAGTGTTTTTGCTTCTTGTTGATACCTCCTCTTCGGGGTTGATATCTCGCACAGCTCTGAGCTGCAGCTTGGTTCCCTCAAACACCATCACACAGTTTGGCCTGCAGTCATGGTTTAGCAGAGACAGACTGGGAGAGAGCAAACAAGGCAGTGAAGGGCAGGAGGAAGACGGTGTGCCAGAGGGTGGAAAAGGAAAAGTGAAGGGAAAGGAAAAAGAGAGTAAGAGATAGAGGAGTGAGGAGTAAAGAGCATGTTGAGAATGTGGAGAGACGGAGAGGGCAAGGATGGGGGAGAGGGCAAGGATGGGAGAGACGGCGAGAGAGACAAAGAAATGGAGGGAGGACAAGAAGGAAAGAAGTTTATATGTGACTGAACCTTTCAAATGAATTCTAAAAAGTCTTCCTGACAAATATGGTGTGTGCATGTGTGTGTGTGTTTTCTTAAATCACGCTGACTGGCAGCTCATCCTGTGGCACACTGAACTGAAGTAGAAAGGACAGAAAGACAAATTTTAATTCTTGATGTTTGGAAAACACAAGCGCCTCATCCTGCTGAGCCACCAACTGTTTTGGGGTTTATCAAATCACTGACAGAAGTGTTGACTGAAATGGTAATTTATGCCAACATATTTATGAGAGAAAAAACATAGTGTGACATCTCCCTCAACATTACCAACATCTATCAGTTAGTCTGGTGTCACAGCAGAGGGACGCCAAGTGTCTTTTATCCCTGTATCCAAGGTTAAATGTCATCTGGCAATGCGGCCAGTCATAATGTCACTCCTGCACATACAAGACTGGGCGCTCCGATGAGCCAAGCGCTCAGACAAAAAGTTA
>NW_018127890.1:825384-834064 GCF_001952655.1 Monopterus albus | reverse complement strand
GCAAAATGAGAATGCAGTTTCTGTCATAACAAATGTCACTCTTTGTTGCTTTCTGGGGGTCTATCAGCTTCCCTCTAGACACAGACACACACACACACACACCAAATAACTCACGAAGCACTGGGTATTCCACTTCTGTCACAACAAAAGCTTTTGACTCATATCCCAAATTTAAAATAGACATAAACCATTACCCCACTCTGACTTATTCTGACAAGTGTCAGCATCAACACACTGATGCCACAAATTAGTGTTTTAATTTATACTTTGTTTCTACTTAAGCTTATATCACCTAATGGTTATTCTTAGGCTTTGTTCAGGCCGGATTTGTCTCCTGCTTAAATTACTGGGGTAGGCAATATTGAGAAAACTTTACTGAGAACAAGGCTGGATTACTCAAATTCTGGTTAAATTGGGTAAAATCTTTTACACCAGATCACAAATGACCTAGTCAGTAATGCTCTGCAATGAATAATGTCCTTCCAAGTTTATTAGTTTCACTAAATACTAAACACCTCTAAATTCAATACCATAAACATACAGATGGACCACCACGTGCCTTCATGAAAGATGCAGATCTGTTTACTTACTCTACAGAAGCTATACATAGGTGTACCTAATAAATTGGCATAAACTGAGTGACTAAACTGAGTCTATTACTTTTATAGTTGTTGTCTAATCACTTCATGCACAGTAACAGACTGAAAGACACCACGCATTAAACTATTCTAAATGGTACAAATTTGCAACAGTGATTTTACCATATTGTAACTTTTGTATGTGATGTATGTCTTTCCTGTTCCGAGACTTTAACTGTGCATGTTGTTGTTATTGCCAAAACAAAGTTTTTAAGACCTCTGACCTGTTAAAAGACATTCATTATCACTGCACATGTAGCTGGGAGAAACACTAAAGCGGTTTCTCACTTTTTGGGACACCCTCTGTTACTGCTGCTCTTGTTTATCACATTCATATAAACAATAGGTGCAAGAGATAAAGACTGTGTGTGTGTGCGTGTGTGTGTGAGCGTTGAGCCTTTGTGAAACTATCACTTACCCCTTGCCTTTGTTCTACAGTGGAGAAACTCCAGGTTGAAATCAACTAGAAATCAAGCCCTGCAAACGATACTTTTATCTGATGGAGAGCAGCTCATTAGCATACTAATTAGATTAATTAACTAAACCTCATCACAACTTTCGCAGCCCCCCCCCCCCCCCCCCCCACACACACACACACACACACACACACACACACACTAACAGACTAACATTACATGGGTGTGGGTGTCAAGAAAGTACAGGAATATTGTCACTGAACACTATTAAATGTCACTGCGCTTTCTTCTCTTCTTGTTTGCATCTTAACTTCTCAGTGAATCTCTGCCTGCTTTGGTGGGAGGAAATGTGTTCACTGCTATACTAATGCAGCAGCAATAAAAGTCAAACCTCTGTGTTTCCTCAAGTTTTTACATAACATATATAGAACAAGTTGAGTAAAAATTACCTGTGTGCAATCAAGATGTGATTTAGCTGCCATAGAAAGAGTTTTCTGTGCTGATCACAGTCACCTCTGCTGAAACTGACGGTCTCCAGTGGAGCTAAGAATAATAAACCTCTTCTACGTGAAATACATAGAAGCTCTGCTGCCTTTGAACAGTGTGCCACAAACACCTCCCGGCTCTCTTTATCATATTGTCAACTAATCTCTTCTCCCTCTTTTCATTTTAGCATACCCGTGTGAGGATTTGGCTGCAGCTACACATGGATTTCAGTTAGTCTGAGTTGACATGAAGTACATGGTTGGGGTAGATTACAGCACATGAACCAAGGTGTGTATTATCAATCCAGGTTTGAAACCTTTTGCTCCTGATAAAGAGCTCAAGAGGGTAGGATTTTACACCACATTTTCAACAGGCCAATTAGTGGTGAACGAGAGGCAGACAGAGTGAGGGATGAGCTCAGTGGAGACAGAAGGGAGGAGGAGAAAGTCGGCAAATGAGAGAGCGTTCCTGACATTCAGCGGAGAGAGAAAAACGAACAGACTGATGGGGTGAACAGAGGTGTAGCCTCGCCAGAACAATCCCCCTCTCTTCAGCAAACCCATGGTTGCTAGGCAACCCAAAATACTGTACCAATAGGCTGGGGACCATCCTGCAAAATCATTTATGGATGAGTTATGACACAAATCACACATATACACAGACACACAGTTTGGCTGAGCTTTGGTAACGCCACTGTGACCATCTGACAACTCAACACTGACAAGATAAACTGGCTGCAATACCTGCAGTGTGTGTGTTGTGTGTGTAGCACTGTGTAAAACTAACAACATGTGCAACGATGGACCAAATCCCACCCCATTCACCGAGGACTCACTCCAGGGATTACGCTGTATATATACCACCTTGCTCTGTGTGTATGTCTGTCTCACTTCCAGATGCTAGACAAAAATCACATATCAGCTGAAGTCAAACCTCGTATTTCTCCTCGCTTCTCCCTACCCCACCTGGCTTCCCCCAACAGCTTTATAGTATTCTGTCAACATTCATTTTCAAGTTTTCGGCTCGCAACAAAAAAACCACTCCTTCTCTACTTTCCTTCTTCCTTGCAATTCAAAGAACTGTCAGGAAAATAGCAAGGGAAGTGGGGAGCCCTTTGAAAGTGAGTGAGTAAAGGATGGGAGGAGTTGGTTGGGGTGCAGTGATTTGGCAGGTAACTCTGGAGCCACATTTAAATTTTACTGCATTTTTATATTACAAGTGAGAGACAAGGGTCCCATCCAGCAAAGACTGCCAGACAGATTGAAATTAATGATGCTTTTTAAATGTGTATGCGTCCAACACTGCCTTGTGTTGTGTGTTGCGCGTGTATTACCTCGGGTACAGTCCAACTCCAATCTCTCGCAGCTCTCCATCACTGATGGTGAAACAATTACATGTCACCTAAAGGAGAGGAAGAGGGGAAAGAAGCGGAGACGAGACACATTAATTGGTACGTTGCTTCAGGGAACCAACAACAGAACCTTTCTTTGCATGTTCTGAACATTTTTTTTGTCTTTGGCACGCCACGCACAAAGCCCCAACAACAACAACTGACTGGAATTCAACATGCTTTGAGGTGCAGGGGACTGTGTAAAATGACCACTTGGTTATTTTTGAGCCAAGAAAATTCAGTTTCAAAAGAAAAAAATCTAAAAGTCACAAATAATACTGTTCAAGAAATGAATTCAATTATTTCAGTGATTATGTATAATAATTTTTAACACAGCAAGTGAAATGTTTTATCTCGCCAAGGGCCAGAAAAAATGGCAAATAGAACAAACCTGAGAACAAATGACAGTATTCCGCAAAAACTACACAGAAGAGAGAGGGATCCAAGAATAATACTTAACAAAAAACACTTAGTAATTGCTTTTGAATATAGCTGGTAATTTATCACCTTACTCATGCATAAAAGAGGAACAATGTGATACAACAGGAGATGATTAAGGACAAAATATTTCAAGACTAGATTGAAAAGCTAATGAGTGTTTAGTTAGTTACAGCAATCAACTAATTTCAAAGTCTATGCAATTACTTTCTAATACACAGCACAAAAACCTTCAAAAAGCCAACAACATTTAGAGTTGCCATACGGATAGTGTGTCCTAAGTGCTGATGAGCACTTTGAGCACATACACAGGTGGGGAAAGATCAACTATATGCAGCGATAGCCGGGCGACAGCCTGATGGCAGGGAATTTGTACCAGGCTCAAAGCTGTTATTTTCATCCATAGGACTGGTATTGTGTCATTTTATTAAATTCTGACATTTTTCAGGTGACAAAGTAACCACTTAGATTGAATATGTGGTCAGACTATCCATGTAATGCTAATTTAGAAATTTCTTATGACATTTTCAGAGATGTGTGCTCGTTATTTACCCAAGCTAGCTCTATTAACAGGTAGGCGGTCCCTGGTAGGCTAGTGGTTAAGGCGCAGCACTCTTGCCACTGCGGCCCGGGTTTGAATCAGGGCTGCATCAGGAAGGGCATCCGGCGTAAAACACGTGCCAAATGTCAACATGCGAGTCATCAGTGTGACGATTCGCTGTGGCGACCCCTAAAAAAACGGGAAAAGCCAGAAGTGACTGTCTTTCTAGCTCTATTAGCAGGTAGCTATATCTCATTCAAAGCACAGTAATCTGACACCAGGACGTCACTGTTCCAGCTGCACATTGTTGAGTACTGCACCCCGTGCTTGGGAGTTTGGACTTAATACTATAATTGCATTATAGTATTAATATAATACTATATTATGTCTACTGCGACTGTAAACAATCTGTGCATCAACAAAAGAAGTAAAGTGCATAAGTAGTATGGTGTTTGTCACATCTGTCCACCTAAGCACAGCACACACCAGAACTACAGTAGCGCCAGACCCAGTGACAGCCAACGACTTTGTCTGTGTACAGTATGTGTGAATACCCCGTAATAAATGTAGCAGGAAGGACGGTGGAAAACAGACTCTAAAGTGGACTGAGGTGTGTGTGTATGAAGAACTGCAAGTACACATGGGACATTTATTTAGCCAGTCATTGCATTTATGGATCACTTTATTGAATAACTTTCAAACTAACAGTGATATTAGCATCATTCCAAATGCCAGCAGTAGATTTCCATGGTTGGACAATCGCATTATGATGCTCAAACCGTCATGGGAGTTTTGCCTTTAGGTTTAACAACATTATGGAGAAATTGAGTTGGCCTTGGTTGAGGTTTGAACTCTCCGAGTGCTGTCAAGTGTTTATTGTGCCAAAGTTTTCAATTCAATTTTATTTGTATAGCACCAAACAACAATAAAAGTCATCTCAGGACACTTTACAAAGTAAGGTCTAGAAACAACAAAACTCTCCACCACGTTAAGGTAGTGATTCCAGGAGAGGAAATTTGTTTTTTGCTCTAATCTGGGGCGATTTAGACTTGCCAATCAACCTAAGATACTGTACATGTCTTTGGACTGTGGGAGGAAACCGGAGTACCCGGAGAAAACCCACGCAGGCACAGGGAGAACATGCAAACTCCACACAGAAATGGTGAAACCCGCAACCTTCTTGCTGTGAGGCGACAGTGCTAACCACTGTGCCACTGTGCTGCCCTATTGCCTAATTAATTTGTTTATTTGCACATTATACTAAATTACATGACATGTCTGCCAGGTCTGTCATGTAATTTAGTAAAATGTATTGCCTAATTGGTTAATTTGTTTACTTTGTTACTAAAGGCTATCAATCAAATTTGTAAAGTAACTAGCAGACACTGCTGTCAGTTGAAGGTGGTGTTAAAAGTGATACCACCCTATCAGGCTTCAGCTTTAAAGCTTAAGCTCTTTAAGTAGTTCACTCAGTTCGTCGATTTCATTTTCTAACGCGTCAGTTTGTCTGCCAAGTTCATCTTTTGTTGCATTCAGTGTTGTACACTCTTGGATTTCTACTTCTAATGCATCAGTTTGTCTGCCGAGTTCATCTTTTGTCGCCTTCAGTGTTGTACACTCTTGGATTTCTACTTCTAATGCGGCAGTTTGTCTGCCGAGTTCATCTTTTGTCGCCTTCAATGTTGTACACTCTTGGATTTCTACTTCTAATGCGTCATTTTGTCTGTCGAGTTCATCTTTAGTCGCCTTCAGTGTTTTACACTTCTCCTCTAAAGCTTTTGTTACCCCAAGTTTTTTATGAAGCTTCTGGAGTTGTTTATGTAGAGCTTCATTCTGCTTGCTCAAGTAATTTTTCTCCAGTTTCAGTGAATTATAGGTGTTGCCCAGAACATTTACACCTTGGAGTAAGCAGTAAAATGAGTCAGTCTTGCTGTACAGGAGATTGTTTTCTTCTTCCAGGGCATCATTCTTTTGTTTTATTGCATTAATCTTTTCTACTAAGGCTTGCTCCTTTGAAAGCTGCTTCCCCAGCTTCTGAAATTCTTTTTGTAGAGTGTTGTTTTGGTTGGTGAGAGTCCTGTTCTCTGTCTTCAGCGACTTATGAATTGCGTTAGAAGCCCTCAGATTTTCTAGCTGCTCTTTGAAAATCTGAATGTCATTAGTCATTCTCTGATATTTTCGCTTCAAGGTATCTGTCTCCTCCTTCAGCATGTTACATTTGGAAGCCAAGTCTTTTTCATTTTGAAGCTTTTTCAAGATCTCACTGTGCGTTTTCATCAGGACTCTGCTTTGTGCCTGCGTGGCTTTCTCCTCAGCTTCCAGTTCTTTGTATCCTACTTTTAAAGGTCTCCTGATCTGGAGCTCTCTGCTGATTGATTTGGAGCTGTCTGTTGACGACCTGGATTTGCTGTTGCAAATTGTCGTTTTCTTTCTTCAAAGCCTCCATGCGAGACATACGTTCCTTACACTGGTCTCCTAAGATATTTACATTTTCATACTCTTTATTGAGATCCTGGAGTTCCTTCCGCAGGGCATCATTTTGGTGACTCAAGGCCTTTTGTGACACTTTTATGTCATTGTTCATCTTAAGCAAAGCTTTTTCATTATGGAGCTCTTTGCAGATCTCCTGAATATCATGCCGCAAAGTATCATTCTGCTGGCTAATTGCATCATTCTCTGCTTTTGCGACATTGTAGGAATCTTCCAAAGCTTTGAAATGTTGATATCTTTCCTTGAGCCCCAGGATTTCCTTTTGCATGGCACTGTTCTGCTCTCTCATTGCTTCTGTTGCCTTCTTCATGGCAGCACACTTTTCCTCCAAAGCAAATTCACTTTGGATTTTTTCCTGCAGGGTCTTAAGTTCTTGCTGGAGCTCCTCATTCTCTTGTCTCACAGCTTGACTTTCTGTTTTCACAGCAAGAAACATGTCCTCTGTGCCTTTCTCATTTAGTGTCTCCTTGATGTGTTGAATTTGTTGTCGCAGAGTGTGATTTTCACGTTCCAGTGCCTCCAAATGTTCAGTGTTGTGAAGCCGTTTTCTAAGCTCCTGAATTTGGAGGTGCGCTGCATCAAGATGTCCGGATATTGACTGTATGCTCACATTCAGAGCATCGCAGTTTCTCACCATCCGGCTTGAATCCTGATACATGTCATTATCACTGTCCGAAGACACCGGAAAAGGATCGGTCTGTTGACAACTCATTTTCTGATCTCTTAGCTCCTCAGCCAAAAAAAAAAAAACACTTGTCTCGGTTTATCACACAAATACGGTAGCAAGCTGCACTTGGAGTTGATTGTCTAACTAGCAAAGCACTGTTAAAGTTTGAGTGTTTCCTGCAGATAGTGATCTTGTACAGGTCTACAACGTCATGATCGCGACATCAAAGGCACTTTTAGCGCGATGACGTCACATCGGTATTGCCGACGTCAGCGACCAGGATAATACACATTTATGATGTTGTAAACAACATTGTGTCACCACAGTATTACATTAGATTGATTTATTCATTTAGTTGTTTATTTATTTAGTTACTGCCACTGATTGTTGCTAAATGGCGCCCCCTGCTAGCTAGCAAGTTACATTAGCAGCTGGCGTTAATGTGCACGGCGGACACGAAGTAGCTGTCTATTCAGATTCTTAGCTTGGTGCTCCTACCAAGGTGTTGGTATGAGCGATTTTTAACTCAGATTGTTAACAGCCAATAAAACGCATACGCGTTGTCAGATGTGTGCCGAGATCTTAGTTTTTACCTTTACAGATCCACGACTCCGAATTGTAGCTGGAAGACCTCTGGTGCTTATGCCGAAGCCTGGCTTGTAGCTAGCTAATGCTAGCGTGCTAAATGCTGCGTTCACTCCATGTCGGCGGAATGGGGAGGATGGACAAGTTCCCATTGAAATACACTAACAGAGAAAGCACGTTACTTTTAAAAGTACAAGCAGTAATTTTTTCCTATCACATTTTTTAGCCTATCACAAAACATTGGATAAGGTTTATCATTTATGTGTCTAAATCTCCACAAAGAACCAAGGTGGTCTGGAGGCTTTAGAGGCCACTTCAAGTTTGCACTAATGATTGAGAGATGGTTTACTTCTCTAACAGAGATGGCCTGGATAATGAAATGCCTTAAGAAGTTTAAAAGATGTAGCAAAGATGCAAAAACACATTAAAATTAAAAATGTTAATGGAGAGATGACAACAAAAAAAGACAGAAAAACACCACTGTCTTTGATATGTCAATTACTGAGCTGAGTGCGTTTGTGCATTAGATGCTATCTTTCTTCATTGTGTTGAAAGTAGAACTTAAGTTTTATTACAGTTTTTCTGAATTGCTAAAACAATAAACTCCATTCTCTGAACCAAATTCTCAATAGCCTAAACCAATATGCCGAATAAATCACTCTTTGAGCAAAACCTTAAACAAGTTCAGGCACTTAGACTCTGTTAGCAAATCTCATGCACTCTCTTTGCTAAACTCTAAACACATTCTCACTCACTAAAACACAATTCGCACTGTGATGAACTTGTGTTGCAAAACACTAAACAGAGGACAGCAGAACTTAAACACAACTAAAGCACAGTTGTCATCGTTTACACACAACGATTCAAAATTGTTCACACTTGTTTCTAATTATGTGATGAGAAGGTACAAATCATAAGCCAGTTCAAAGTGCACAGATGGCACGGGTACATCCATCAACTATGGATAACAATATGAGAGGTAGAGGAATATGAGGTGTTGGACAAAAAGGACGAGGAAGAGTAAGACCT
>NW_018127890.1:818316-825363 GCF_001952655.1 Monopterus albus | reverse complement strand
AAGGGACAACATTGCCTGCGACGTAGATGAAGCCCTCTGGCCAGGCCCAGCTCAAAGACGTGATCCTGAGGCAGAATAATCTTTCTGATGTGCTTTTCTTCTTCTTTGATCATAACATGATTTTTGGTAAATTCACCATATAATAAACTTTTTTTTGTTGTAACTACATGTCCTGGATGCTGTGTTCTCCTTTTTTTGATGTAGTGTCTAATGACTGAGCTGCAGTGCGTATATGATTGACTCATTTGTGTATGATCTGAAAGCATTGTTTGATTTTGAGTGCTGGTGACATGGTTTTGAAGCAATTGCTTGATTTTGCTAGACGAGTCGGAGGTTTTGTGAATTTAGTTTGAGTATTTGGATTTGTGTTTAAGGTTTTGAGAAAATGAGTGGTGGTTTCAAGAAACGTGTTTTAGCAATTCAGAAAAACTGTAATATCATAGTACGTTGGTATTCAGACTGTCAGATAAAGGGGCCGCCCTCTACCCTGATGATTTTCACACCAGAACCAGAACTCATCAAATGTATTCTATTTGAATATGCAGCTGTAATAAACACCATTAACATCTGGCCTCACAGGAAATGAGGGCTGTTGCTGAAATGACTCGCCACAAAACCGACATGAGACAGCAATGTGATTACACAGAAAAACACTAAAATAACAAACATATAAAAATATAAAAAGTCACACTAATTCTTCACTGACATGTTTGTCTTTCTATAAATATAAGGACACTCATTGAGGTAATGCATTTCCTGGCCCTTAACACTAACCTAAACCTTATTCTAATCTTTACCCTCCAACACAAGGCCAACATCTCCTCACATTGGTGGTACTGAAATAGAATTTGTCCACACAACTATAGAAAGACATGTACATACACATACATTTCATTGTTATTCAGGAGCTCCAAGACATCCATCATCTGTGCCATATGCTATGCATTAACGTGGAGGAGAGAGTGATACATCATATAAAATATCACTGTTACATATAAATGACAACACATCAACATAAAATAACACTTAGATCTTTTGTGTGATTTTTATCAAGTAGTTTCCCTCCTCCAGGACACAAACATGGATGGTTTTGAGACTAGGTCCAAACATATGAATTGAACGAATTGAAAGACTATATAAAATAATTTATTAGCATTATAGTCAAGTCAAGATTTTTATATGCCATGTATGCATAAACAGACAGTCTAGGCATATAGGAATTCTTGTGCAGCTCTCTGTTAAATACAACTAAACAGGGAGTACTACTTTTAGAGGTGCCAGTTAAAAATTACACACTAAATATAACTGCTACACACAACCACATCAATTCCCCACAATGCCTCACTTTGGAGCGGTCTTTTATTCCTTCCTTCAAGCTCAGGTCCTCTATCAGAGGCCTGGGAGCTTGAGGGTCCTGCGCAGTATCTTAGCTGTTCCTAGGACTGCACTCTTCTGGACAGAGATCTTGGATGTTGTTCCTGGGATCTGTTGGAGCCACTCTCCCAGTTTGGGGGTCACAGCCCCCGATGTTCCTATTATCATGGGGACCACTTGTGCCGTCACCTTCCACATCTTCTACATATATATATATAAAAGATATAAGGTGCCACAGTACATCACAGTATTGCACAATATTGGGTTTGCAGTTTGATGTTAGCCATTTAATTTTACATATTTTAGTTGATTAAGGGAGTGAAAGGTCTTACGGAAGACAAGAGTCTAGTGGTCTGGGTTTTTAGTGCCCTGTAGCTCCTGCCAGAGGGCAACAGGTCAAACAGGTGATGTTCTTTGCTCTGTTAAGATAGCGAGTATTTGCAGTGTCTTCCAGGGAGAGCAGTGGACAGCCAATGATTTTCTACCATTGTAGAGCCTTAATGTTTTTGGAAGAAATCTGGCCAAAATATTGTAGATCAGATACTTATTTCTTTGTTGTCATCACCAATAAATAATAAATGAGTGTGTGATGAATGTGGTAATATGCATCTTGTAAAAAAAACACTATGCATGCTGTTGTGTTGTACTGCATGGTGCATGCATGAGTGTGAATATCACAGGCAAAAATGCTACATCTACAGCGATATACAACAAAGTAAAACAGCACAGCCTCATACAGTATTTGTGGAGCTGGAGCCAGAGAACATTCAGCATTATTGCTTGAAAAAGCAATAAGAAAATTCATTTTCTGTGGAGCAATTCAATAATTAATCAACAAGCCATTTAGTATCAACACATCACTACTAATCCATAGAATAAACAGCCAATCACTAAATAAGAGGTCTAGAAACCAGGTTCAGTAGTTTGTACTAAGGCTATACACACTGTAGGCATTTAAAAAGATGACACAAATTGGTGAAAGATGAAAACTGAATCTATGTTGTGTAATATTTTGCTCATTCAGTGGTTTCCAGTATGAAATGGGAGACTTGAGTTCCCTGCAGTTTCCAACTGATTAGGAAAAGGCAGCACTAGTTAGTGACAGCAGGGACACCGGGATGGGCGTGCAGAGAGAACAGAAAGGATGGATTTGTGAAGGAGGAGGAGGGTGCATGATGAAGTGAAGAGAAAATGTAAACAAACAGTGTTAGGGCACTCAGCTGGCCATAGATCTCCCTCTGTCAAACACACACAAACACACACCCCAACTCTGTCCCAAGGGGGATGAGAATCAATCTAGCAGAACATCCACATCTGCATGGCCGGCTGGTGTCTGGACGCCTTTTGCATCCCAAATACACACAAGCACAGACAGATGTACTGTATAAACAGGTTTCCCTGCTTTACAGGAACATCTCCCAAAAACACATCTAATGGATCGATTCCTGTGTTTCTTTCTGCCTGCCACAGCTTCCTCCTCTCTCTCCCAGCCCGCTCTACCCCTCCCCCCATATCACAAAATACAGTTACAGAATCTTTCTACAGATGTTGAAGCTCAAGACTTCAAGTGTGACGTGTTGGAGTGGCCTGATGGTTTTTGGACATACCAGTTAACTGCAACCTCTCAGCCAGGGGACTTTTGTTACATGTCTCACCCCCTGTCTCTAGTCTGCCTTGATGCCAAATTAAGCTAGACTGCGAGAAACATTAACTCAATATAATTCTATCCACTTGAGAGCAAAATGTTCAATGAGGAATGTAAATGGTCTACGAAGGTCTTTTACCAGTCAGACTGCTGACAACGGAGGAAACTTTGTATATTACAAGTTACATGTACGTCTCGTACCTTCTTGAATGTTACCTTAGAACATGAACCTTCGCAACTTTTTCTTTCCATTGCTGTTTAGGGCAGCTTTAGACTAGAACCCAAACACTTAGAAAATTAAAAAATACATCAGTAACAATCTAAAAAATTGATTATTTAAGCACTTCTACGCAAAACTGTCAAAACCTGTCTGATTCCAGCCTCTCAAATGTGAATATTTAGATTTTTTTTACAGGTTTTCTTTGGGCAAATCAATCTAATTAAGTCATGTCGACCTCTGGGAGATTATAATGAGCATTTTTCCACACAAAAAATTAATCAGGAACATAAATGCAGATTAATTGATACTGAATGTAATAATTAGTTATAATTAGTTGCAGCCTCAGACACGAGAATATGTAGTGAGGGTAAACTTTAACTTAAAATATGAGGAAAAAATGTCACTTTTTCCCTGAATATATTCATTTCATCAAATGTAGTCAATGAGAATCGTGCTCTACTTTGGACGTGTTGTGTATTGGCAAAGAAACAGCATATAATGTAACAGTACAGGTGGGCGAACATATCATCCATCAGTAACCATGGTGATGGCTGTTTCTTCTTCTTCTATTGATGAGAGATGGCTAGCCCTCCCTACAGTTTAACGGTTCATTTATAACCTCCCCATTAATAAAGACTGCCCTCCACAGCTGTGAGCATTTGTTCATATGAGGTGACATGCGGTGAGGAGGGACCACTGGGAAGAAGGTTAGAGAAAATGTAGTGCGGCAAATGAGCTCACCAGCAAATAATAAAGCTGAAGTTCTTAACAGTGGGTTCTTAATAGGGTTAACAGGCCTGATACTGTGGAGAACGACACAATTACTGAATCTGATAAAACACTCCGGTGCAGAAAATGTCAGTCCCCACATCCATTCACTTGTTTTTTATTTATTTTTCTGCCTGTCGCACACAATATTTCTGCTGATTAAATCTGGATAAAATGTGTAGAAATGATGAATGTGAGACAGAAGAATGGAAGCAGAGGCAGGTGGGTGAGTGAAGGGTGTGGTGAGCAGCCTGTGATGTAGAAAATGGAAAGTCCAAAATATCTTGTGTGGGGAATAAAACTCAAAAACTGCACTTTTTCAAATCTGATGATACATTTTGAACTTCATACTTCTATCTCTGAAAACATTTGAACAAGGTTAATCAACACCAACCAACATATGACACTTAATTATACTAAAAAGAGAAAATGTTAAATTAAACAAATAATAGTTAGAGTTTGCTGATTTATCTCTTTGCCTGTGGTTCAACAAGTGCTGCCAACCTGCACGACCTTAAGAACTGCCACTTTAAGAACTGAATGGAAACTGATTATTTTGAGAGTTGTGTAATTGAACCGAGTTTATTTCAGGTGAAATACTTTCTCTTTTTTTGTCTAACTTTTTAGTGAATGTTAAATCCATAACTTCAACATCAAATCTGCAGAAAAAATCTAAAGTTGCTGCTTGAGTCTGAGGCATCAACACCCTTAAACAGACTGCTCATCAAAAATTAATGAAAGAAAAGGACAGACTGACTAGACTGTGATTGAATGTTCCTTACAAGTGCGTCCACTTCTCTTTTTTATCATTTGAACAGCCTTTAATAAATGAGTAACTCAGCTGCTGAGGCTCTACAGACTTGAAAAAGACTGTCACTCAGTTATTCTCTTGATCTTTGTCTTTCACAGTAAAAATACAGACACGGGAAAGATTTCAGATTTACACAAAATTTACACCAGATTTACTTCTGACACAAAACGAGTACGAATGTGACTACATCAAAACCACAACCTGCCCATCCATCACCACTACAAGACAAGACTAGGAAAACATTGAGATGGTTACACTGACCTGGGGGCTCACAGTACACTGCTTCAGAACAGAACAGTCAGTGTCTGTGCTGGTATTATTACATTATACACGCCCATTGTGTGTGTGTGTGTGTGTGTGTGTGTGTGTGTACATATATATATCCATCCATCCATCCATCTTCCTCCGCTTATCCAGAGGATAATATAATGGCATGTATGTATAATATATAATACATACATGCCATTATACATAGAGGGAGGAGCAGATTAAAATGTGATCAAATGATTATAATTTTGAAAACATACAGGTGGCACACTTCTAAGTAGATGGTTGGGGGTTTGGGATGGTCCTGTCATCTCATATCGGAGCTGTTGGATTGGTTTGCTTTGTCCTGTCATGTTAGTCTGAAAAACTAGTCGCTGGATGGTTTGGAATCGGTTCAATTACTGTCAATCTGGGAAAAACTACAAAGGCTATCAGACACAGTCAAAGGCCACATTTGTGTGTTGCACGTGTGTGTGTGTGTGTGTGTATACACTATTAATGCTTTGATCAAGTATTCATGACCTAATCATGGTTCCTTCATCTCTCGATTGACAGGCAAACACTGACATAATTAAATAAGGAGGAAATATACAGGGGGAAAAAAATCATCTCCTCACTCGTGCACTTGCTGCTCATACACACATCAAAACACCTTTTTGTTTTAATTATTATCACCATCTCTGTCTCAGCTACATTTGTACTAACAGTCTAGTAAAACCATATTTCCAAAATATGCACATGGTCACGTTTCATCCTCGAGCAGCTGTAATTAAAATTTTCTACATGAACAATGAATCACATGATTAAGTACTTCACTCTCACCCCTCTTATCTCTGTTGCTTTTGGCTGTAGCAGGCAGCTGTTTTCAGAGTAAAACCTCCAGAAAACCCACAGCACTTTACACAAAGCTAGTGAATCCAGATCCCTCAGGTGTTGGTGAAGCCCAAAACAGGGCTCAAAGTGGAGTAAATACTAGATTTCCATTAATCAAAGTGGCCAAAACACGATGCCAAATGAAATCTAGTGTGGCTCCATAATCAATCAAATGCCAACAACTTCCACAAAGACCTTGGGATCAGTACTTTGTTTTTGTTTTTAAACAAAATCATCATTTAATTCACTCAGAATCTGTGTGTTTAACAGTATAAGGGTAAAAGAAAATGTTCTACATGCACACATCAGTTCATGAATGTGAATGTATCTCAGAGGCGTCTCTACTGGTGTCCTCCCCATTTACTTACATGAGAAGGGTCAGGGTATTAGGAACACCTCTGACTATAATGCAGTCCACTACAACACTTTTAGCTATGAAGTCAGTAATAAACAATTACATTTCTACATCTACATCAGTATGTGCTTCATAAACAAAGATCTGACCTACTGACTGAATGAGGCTTTAATAAAACGGTCCCTCAGACTGGTGTGTCTTTAGGTGTCAGAGGTTATGTCCTGATAAGACGACCCCTCAGACACCTTCAGCTAACTGTCCTGTGTGCATCAGCTGCCACAGAGTGCACAGTGGGTGCTGAAATGGTTTTGATGTGGTTCAGCACCCCAGGCAGAAAGCTCCTGTCAAAAGGTTACAGTAAAACCCTACAACATTATTTTCTAGCCTGAGGTTTGAACTGGACTTATCCATTGCTGAGCATGAAAGAGAGCAAGCGGGCTAACTCAGATCCATCTGAAGGACATGTCCTAACTAAATCAAACTGAATCAAGCATAAAGTGTTCAACTCCACTGCTGACTGGGCAGCTGACAGTGCAGTTCACCAGTGCTCTGCCCTGGCTACATGCAGTCATTAATTACAGGAATTAAGCTATTGTTTTTCTTTTTAATATATTCCAAGCTGTGCACTTCTGGTGCCACAGAATTTGCAGCCTCATTATGTACCTGCCAGCCGTTGGCTTTGCCTAATTGCTGTCACTGCACTGGCTGGTTTTTGAGGTGCCGAGGGTGCCCCG